>NW_028137116.1:282500-287500 GCF_965140915.1 Aythya marila | reverse complement strand
TAAACCTTACCCTAACCCTAACCGTAACCCTTTACCTAACTCTAACCCTAACCCTAACCCTAACCCTAACCCTAACTCTAAGAGAACACTAACCCTAACCCTAACCCTAACCCTAACCCTAAACCTAACCCTAACCCTAACCCTAACCATAACCATAACCCTAAAACTAACACTAACCTTAATCCTAACCCTAACCCTAACCCTAACCCTAACACTAACCCAAACCCTAACACTAAACCTAACACTAACCCTGACCCTAACCCTAACCCTAACCCTAACGCTAACCCTAACCCTAACCGTAACCCGAACCCTAACACTTACCCTAACCCTAACCCTAACACTAACCCTAACCCTAAACCTAAACCTAAGAGATCACTAACCCTAACCCTAACCCTAACCCTAACCCTAACCGTAACCCTAACCCTAACACTAACCCTAAACCTAACCCTAACCCTAACCCTAACCCTAACCCTAACCCTAACCCAAACCCTAACCCTAACCTAACCCTAACCCTAACCCTAACCCTAACCCTAACCATAACCCTAACCTAACCCTAACCCTAACCCTAACCCTAACCCTAACCCTAACAAGAGAACACTAACCCTAACCCTAACCCTAACCCTAACCCTAACCCTAACCCTAACCCTAACAAGAGAACACTAACCCTAACCCTAACCCTAACCCTAAGAGAACCCTAACCCTAACCCTAACCCTAACCCTAACCCTAACCCTAACCCTAACCCTAACCCTAACCCTAACCCTAATAGAACCATAACCTAACACTAACCCTAACCCTAACCCTAACCCTAACCCTAACCTAACCCTAAACTAACCCTAACCCTAAACCTAACCCTAACCCTAACCGTAACCCTAACCCTAACCGTAACCCTAACCCTAAACCTAACCCTAACCCTAACCCTAACCCTAACCCTAACCCTAACCGTAACCCTAACGCTAACCCTAATCCTAACCCTAAACCTAACCCTAACCCTAACCCTAACCCTAACCCTAAGAGAACACTAACCCTAACCCTAACCCTAACCCTAAGAGAACCCTCACCCTAACCCTAACCATAACACTAACCCTAACCTTAATTGAAACCCTTTCCCTAAATCTATCCCTAACCCTAATCGTAACTCTAAGAGAACACTAACCCTAACCCTAACACTAACCTTAATCATAACCCTAAAGCTAACCCTAACCCTAACCCTAATACTAACCCTAACCCTAACCCTAACCCTTACCCTAACCCTAAGCATAAGAGAACAGTAATCCTAACCCTAACCCTAACCGTAACACTAACCCTAACCCTAACCCTAACCCTAACCCTAACCCTAACCCTAACCCTAAACCTAACGCTAACCCTAACCCTAACCCTAACCCTAAACCTAACCCTAACCTTAACCCTAACTCTAACCCTAAGAGAACCCTAACCCTAACCCTAACCTTAGCCCTAACCCTAACCCTAAACCTAAACCTAAGAGATCACTAACCCTAACCCTAACCCTAACCCTAACCGTAACCGTAACCCGAACCCTAACACTTACCCTAACCCTAACCCTAACCCTATCCCTAACTGTAACCCTAACCCTTACCCTAACACTAACCCTAACCCTATCCCTAGCCCTAACCCTAACACTAAACCTAACCCTAACCCTAACCCTAACCCTAACCCTATCCCTAACCTTAACCCAAACCCTAACCCTAACCCTAACCCTAACCCTAAACCTAACCCTAACCCTAACCCTAACCCTAACCCTAACCCTAAGAGAACCCTAACCCTAACCCTACCCCTATCCCTAACCCTAACCCTTATCCTAACCCTAAACCTAAACCTAAGAAATCACTAACCCTAACCCTAACCCTAAACCTAAGAGAACCATAACCCTAACCCTAACCCTAACCCTAACACTAACCATAAGCCTAACCCTAAACGTAACCCTTTCCGTAACTCTAACCCTAACGCTAACCCTAACCCTTACTCTAAGAGAACGCTAACCCTAACCCTAACACTAACCTTAAACCTAACCGTTTTCCTAAACCTAACCCTAACCCTACACCTAACCCTAACCCTAACCCTAACCCAAACCCTACACCTAACGCTAAACCTAACCGTAACCCTAACCCTAACCCTTACCCTAACCCTAACCCTAACCCTAACCCTAACCCTAACCCTTACCATAAACCTAACCCGAACCCTAACCCTAACCGTAACCATAACCCTAAGAGAATACTAAACCTAACCCTAACCCTAACCCTAACCCTAACCCTAACCCTAACCCTAACCCTAACCCTAACCATAACCCTAACCCTAAACCTAACCCTAACCCTAACCCTAACACTAACCCTAACCCTAACCCTAAGAGAACACTAACCCTAACACTAACCCAAACCCTCAGAGAACCCTAACCCTAACCCTGCCCCTAACCCTAACCCTAACCCTTACCCTAACCCTAAACCTAAACCTAAGAGATCACTAACGCTAACCTTGACAGAACCCTAACCCTAACCCTAACCCTAACCCTAACCGTAACCCTTTCCCTAACCCTAAACCTAACCTAACCCTAACCCTAACCCTAACCCTAACCCTAACCCTAACCCTAAGGGAACACTAACCCTAACCCTAACCCAAACCCTAAGAGAACCCTAACCCTAACCCTACCCCTAACCGTAACCCTAACCCTTACCCTAACCCTAACCGTAACCCTTTACCTAACTCTAACCCTAACCCTAACCCTAACCCTAACCCTAACTCTAACAGAACACTAACCCTAACCCTAACCCTAACCCTAAACCTAACCCTAACCCTAACCCTAACCCTAACCTAACCCTAACCATAACCCTAACCCTAACCCTAAACCTAAGAGATCACTAAGCCTAACCCTAATCCTAAAACTAACCCTAACCCTAACCCTAACCGTAACCCTTTCCCTAACTCTCACCCTAACCCTAACCCTAACGCTAACTCTAAGAGAACAATAACCCTAACCCTAACCCTAACCCTAACCCTAACCCTAACCCTAACCCCAACCTTACCCTAACCCTAACCCTAACCCTAACCCTAACCCTAACCCTAACCCGAACCCTAAGCCTAACCCTAACCCTAACAAGAGAACACTAACCCTAACCCTAACCCTAACCCTAGCCCTAACCCTAACCCTAACCCTAACACTAACCCTAACCCTAATAGAACCCTAACCCTAACACTAACCCTAACCCTAACCCTAACCCTAACCCTAACCCTTACCCTAACCCTAACCCTAACCCTAACCCTAACCCTAACCCTAACCTAACGCTAACCCTAAACCTAACCCTAACCCTAACCGTAACCCTAACCCTAACCGTAACCCGAACCCTAAACCTAACCCTAACCCTAACCCTAACCCTAAACCTAACCCTAACCGTAACCCTAACCCTAACCCTAATCCTAACCCTAAACCTAACCCTAACCCTAACCCTAACCCTAACCCTAACCCTAACCCTAACCC
The DNA here is from genome assembly GCF_965140915.1 of Aythya marila. Classification (NCBI taxonomy): domain Eukaryota; kingdom Metazoa; phylum Chordata; class Aves; order Anseriformes; family Anatidae; genus Aythya; species Aythya marila. The sequence continues at coordinate 284,012 of NW_028137116.1, read as the reverse complement.
TAACCCTAACCCTCAGAGAACCCTAACCCTAACCCTGCCCCTAACCCTAACCCTAACCCTTACCCTAACCCTAAACCTAAACCTAAGAGATCACTAACCCTAACCTTGACAGAACCCTAACCCTAACCCTAACCCTAACCCTAACCGTAACCCTTTCCCTAACCCTAACCCTAACCTAACCCTAACCCTAATCCTAACCCTAACCCTAACCCTAACCCTAAGGGAACACTAACCCTAACCCTAACCCAAACCCTAAGAGAACCCTAACCCTAACCCTACCCCTAACCGTAACCCTAACCCTTACCCTAACTCTAACCGTAACCCTTTACCTAACTCTAACCCTAACCCTAACCCTAACCCTAACCCTAACTCTAAGAGAACACTAACCCTAACCCTAACCCTAACCCTAACCCTAACCCTAAACCTAACCCTAACCCTAACCCTAACCCTAACCCTAACCTAACCCTAACCATAACCCTTACCCTAACCCTAAACCTAAGAGATCACTAACCCTAACCCTAATCCTAAAACTAACCCTAACCCTAACCCTAACCGTAACCCTTTCCCTAACTCTCACCCTAACCCTAACCCTAACGCTAACTCTAAGAGAACAATAACCCTAACCCTAACCCTAACCCTAACCCTAACCCTAACCCTAACCCTAACCCTAACCCTAACCTTACCCTAACCCTAACCCTAACCCTAACCGTAACCCTAACCCTAACCCTAACCCTAACCCTAACCCTAACCCTAATCCTAAGCCTAACCCTAACCCTAACAAGAGAACACTAACCCTAACCCTAACCCTAACCCTAGCCCTAACCCTAACCCTAACCCTAACCCTAACCCTAACCCTAACCCTAATAGAACCCTAACCCTAACACTAACCCTAACCCTAACCCTAACCCTAACCCTAACCCTTACCCTAACCCTAACCCTAACCCTAACCCTAACCCTAACCCTAACCCTAACCCTAACCTAACGCTAACCCTAAACCTAACCCTAACCCTAAACGTAACCCTAACCCTAACCGTAACCCTAACCCTAAACCTAACCCTAACCCTAACCCTAACCCTAACCCTAACCGTAACCCTAACCCTAACCCTAATCCTAACCCTAAACCTAACCCTAACCCTAACCCTAACCCTAACCCTAACCCTAAGAGAACACTAACCCTAACCCTAACCCTAACCCTAACCCTAACCCTAAGAGAACCCTAACCCTAACCCTAACACTAACACTAACCCTAACCCTAATTGAAACCCTTTCCCTAAATCTATCCCTAACCCTAACCGTAACTCTAAGAGAACACTAACCCTAACCCTAACACTAACCTAATCCTAACCCTAAACCTAACCCTAACGCTAACCCTAACCCTAACCCTAACCCTAACCCTAACCCTAACCCTAACCCTAACCCTAACCCTAACCCTAACCCTAACACTAACCCTAACCCTAACCCTAAGAGAACAGTAATCCTAACCCTAACCCTAACCCTAACCCTAACCCTAAC
>NW_028137116.1:177500-180000 GCF_965140915.1 Aythya marila | reverse complement strand
CCTAACCCTAACCCTAAACCTATCCCTAACCCTAACCCTAACCCTAACCCTAACCCTAACCCTATCCCTAAACCTAACCCTAACCATAACACTAACCCTAACCCTAACCCTAAGAGAACACTAACCCTAAACCTAACCCTAATCCTAACCCTAACTCTAAAGCCAAGAGAACACTAACCCTAACCCTAAGAGAACCCTAACCCTAACCCTAACCCTAACCCTAACCCTAACCCCAACCCGAACCCTCACTCTTACCCTAACCCTAACCCTAACCCTAAACCTAACCCTAACTCTAACCCTAAACCTAACACTAAAGCTATCCCAAACACTAACCCTAACCCTTGCCCTAACCCTAACCCTAACCCTAACCCTAACCCTAACCCTAACCCTAACCCTAACCCTAACACTAACACTAACGCTAATAGTACACTAACCCTAACCCTAACCGTAACACTAACCGTATCCCTTATCCTAACCCTATCGCTAACCCTAACCCTAACCCTAACCCTAATCCTAAGAGAACACTAACCCTAACCCTAACCCTAAACCTAACCGTAACCCTAACCCTAACCCTAATCATAACCCTACCCCTAACCTTAACCCTAACTCTAACCCTAACCCTACCCTAAACCTAACCCTAAACCTAACCCTAAGCTTAAGAGAACACTAAACCTAACCCTAACACTAACCCTAACCCTAACCCAAAGAGAACACTAACCCTAAACCTTACCCTAACCCTAACCCTAACCCTAACCCCAACCCTAACCCTAAACCTAACCATAACCCTAACCCTAACCCTAACCCTAACCCTAACCCTAATCCTAACCCCAAGAGAACAGTAACGCTAACCCTAAGAGAACTCTAACCCTAACCCTAACCCTAACCCTAACCCTAACCCTAACCCTAACCCTAAACCTAACCCTAACCCTAACCCTAACCCTAACCCTAACACTAACCCTAAGAGAACACTAACCCTAACCCTAACCCTAAACCTAACCCTAACCCTATCCGTAACCCTAACGCTAACCCTAACCCTAACACTAACCCTAAGAGAACACTAACCCTAAACCTAACCCTAACCCTAACCATAACCCTAAAAGAACACTAACCCTTAACCTAACCCTAACCCTAACCCTAACTCTAAAGCCAAGAGAACACTAACCCTAACCCTAAGAGAACCCTAACCCTAACCCTAACCCTAACCCTAACCCTAACCCTAACCCTAACCCTAACCGTAACCCTAACCCTAACCCTAACCCTCACCCTTACCCTAACCCTAACCCTAACCCTAAACCTAACCCTGACCCTAACCCTAAACCTAACCCTAAACCTAACCCAAACACTAACCTTAACCCTTGCCCTAACCGTAACCCTAACCCTAACACTAACCCTAACCCTAACCCTAACCATAACCCTAAACGTAACCCTAACACTTAACCTAACCCTAAACCTAACCCTAAGCTTAAGAGAACACTAAACCTAACCCTAACACTAACCATAACCCTAACCCAAAGAGAACACTAACCCTAACCCTTACCCTAACCCTAACCCTAAACCTAAACCCAACCCTAACCCTAAACCTAACCATAACCCTAAACCTAAGCCTAACCCTAACCCTAACCGTAACCCTAAGAGAACACTAACCCTAACGTTAACCCTACTCTAAACCTAACCCTAACTCTAACCCTAACCCTAACCCTAACCCTAACCCTTACCCTAAACCTAAACCTAACCCTAACATTAACACTAACCTTAACCCTAATCCTAACCCTAACCCTAACCCTAACCCTTACCCTAACCCTAACCCTAACCCTTACCCTAACCCTGAACTTAATCCTAACCCTATCCCTAACACTAACCCTAACCCTGAGAGAACACTAACCCTAACCCTAACCCTAAACCTAACCCTAACCCTAACCCGAACCCTAAACCTAACACTAACCCTTACCCTAACCCTAAACCTAACCCTAACCATAAAAGAACAGTAAACCTAACCCTAACTCTAAGCCTAACACTAACCGTAACCCTAACCGTAACCGTAACCCTAACCCTAACCCTAACCGTAACCCTAACCCTAACCCTAACCCTAAGAGAACCCTAAACCTAACCCTAAACCTAACCCTAACTCTAAACCTAACCGTAACCCTAACCCTAAACCTAACCCTTATCCTAACCCTAACCGTAAGAGAACACTAACCCTAACCCTAACCCTAACCCTAACCCTAACCCTAACCCTAACCCTAACCCTAACCCTAACCCTAACCCTAACCCTAACCCTAACCCTAACCCTAACCCTAACCCTAACCCTAATCCTAACCCTAACACTAACCCTAACCCTAATCCTAAGCCTAACCCTAACCCTAGCCCTAAACCTAACCCTAACCCTAACCCTAACCCTATACCTAACACTAACCCTAAGCCTAACCCTAAGAGAACACTAATCCTAACCCTAACCCTAACCATAACCGTAACCCAAACCCTAACTGTAATCCTAACCCTA
>NW_028137116.1:172500-175000 GCF_965140915.1 Aythya marila | reverse complement strand
TAACCCTAACCCTAAACCTAACCCTAACCCTTAATCTAAACCTAACCCTTACCCTAACCCTGAACTTAACCCTAACCCTAACACTAACCCTAAACCTAACCCTAAGAGAACACTAACCCTAACCCTAACCCTAAACCTAACCCTAACCCTAATCCGAACCCTAAACCTAACACTAACCCTTACTCTAACCCTAAACCTAACCCTAACCATAAGAGAACAGTAAACCTAAACCTAACCCTAAGCCTAACACTAACCGTAACCCTAACCGTAAAACCTAACCCTACCCTAACACTAACCCTAACCCTAACCCTAACCCTAACCCTAACCCTAACCGTAACCCTAACCCTAACCCTAACCCTAAGAGAACTCTAAACCTAACCCTAATCCTAACCCTAACTCTAACCCTAACCGTAACCCTAACCCTAAACCTAACCCTTCTCCTAACCCTAACCGTAAGAGAACACTAACCCTAACCCTAACCCTAACCCTAACCCTAACCCTAACCCTAACCCTAACCCTAACCCTTACCCTAACCCTAACCCTAACCCTAACCCTAACCCTAACACTAATCCTAACCTTAACACTAACCCTAACCCTAATCCTAACCCTAACCCTAACCCTAGCCCTAAACCAAACCTAACCCTAACCCTAACCCTAACCCTAACCCTAACACTAACCCTAAGCCTAACCCTAAGAGAACAGTAATCCTAACCCTAAACCTAATCCTAACAGTAACCCTAACCCTAACTGTAATCCTAACCCTAACCCTAACCCTAACTCTAAACCTAATCCTACCCTAACCCTAACCCTAAACCTAACCCTTACCATAACCCTTACCCTAACCCTAACCCTAACCCTAACCCTAACCCTAACCATAACCCTAACCCTAACCCTAACCCTAACCCTGACCCAAAGAGAACACTAACCCTAACCCTTACACTAACCCTAAACCTAACCCTAACCCTAACCCCAACCCTAACCCTAACAATAACAATAACCCTAACCCTAACCCTAACCCTAACCGTAACCCTAACCCTAAGAGAACACAAACCCTAACCCTTACCCTATCCCTAACCCTAACCCTAACCCTAACCCTAAGAGAACACTAACCCTAACCTTAACCCTAACCCTAACCCTAACCCTAACCGTAACCCTAACCCTAACACTAATCCTAAGCCTAACCCTAACCCTAACCCTAACTCTAACCCTAACCCTACCCTAACCCTAACCCTAAATCAAACCCTTACCGTAACCCTAACCCAAACCATAACCCTAAAAGTACACTAACCCTAACCCTAACACTAACCCTAACCCTAACCCTATCCCTAACCCTAACCCAAAGAGAACACTAACCATATCCCTTACCCTAACCCTAACCCTAACCCTAACCCCAACCCTAACCCTAAGAGAACACTAAACCTAAACTTAACCCTAAGCCTAACCCTAACCCTATCCCTAAACCTAACCCTAACCCTAAGAGAACACTAAAGCTAAACCTAAACCTAAGCCTAACCCTAACCCTAACCCTAACCCTAAACCTAAGCCTAACCCTAACCCTAACCCTTACCCTAACCCTAAACCTAACCCTAACCCTAAGAGAACACAAAACCTAAACCTAACCCTAAGCCTAACCTTAACCCTAACCCTAAACCTAACCCTAACCCTAACACTAACCCTAACCCTAATCCTAACTCCAACCCTAACCCTAGCCCTAAACCTAACCCTAACCCTAACCCTAACCCTAACCCTAACACTAACCCTAACCCTAACCCTAACCCTAACCCTAACACTAACCCCATCCCTAACCCTAACCCTAACCCTAACCCTAACCCTAACCCTAACCCTTTCCCTAACCCAAACTCTAACCCTAACACTAACTCTAACCCTAACCCTAACCATAATCCTAAGCTAGAGAACACTAAACCTAACACTAACCCTAACCCTAACCCTAACCCTAACCCTAACCCTAAACAAAACCCTAACCCTTACCCAAACACTAATCCTAACCCTAACCCTAACCCTAGCCCTAACCCTAACCCTAACCCTAACCCTAACCCTAACCTTAACCCTAACCCTAACCCTAACCCTAACCCTAAACCTAACCCTAAGAGAACACTAACCCTAACCCTAACCCTAAACCTAACGCTAATCCAAACCCTAACCCTAACCCTAACCCTAACCCTAACCGTAACCCTAACCCTAACCCTAACCCTAACCCTTACCCTAACCCTTAGCCTAATCCTAACCCTAACCCTAACCCTAACCCTAAACCTAAACATAAACATAAACATAAATTTAACCCTAACACTAACCCTAAACCTAAAACTAACCCTAACCCTAACCCTAACCCTAATCCTAACCCTAACAATAACCCTAGCCCTAAACCTAACCCTAACCCTAACACTAACCCTAATCCTAACCCTAAGAGAACAGTAACCCTAACCCCAATCCTAACCCTAACCGTAAACCTAACACTAACCCTAATCCTAACCCTAACCCT
>NW_028137116.1:157500-160000 GCF_965140915.1 Aythya marila | reverse complement strand
CTAACCCTAACACTAACCCTAACACTAACCCTAAGAGAACACTAACCCTAACCTTAACCCTAACCCTAACCCTAACCCTAACCCTAACCCTAACCCTAACCCTAACCCTAACCCTAACCCTAACCCTAACCCTAACCCTAACCCTAACCCTAACCCTAACCCTAACCCTAACCCTAACCCTTACCCTAACACTAACCCTAACACTAACACTAACCCTAACCCTAACCATAACCCTAACCCTAATCCTAAACTACAGAACACTAACCCTAACCCTAACTCTTAAGAGAACCCTAACCCTAAACCTAACCCTAACCCTAACCCTAAACCTTACCCTAAACCTAAACCTAACCCTAAACCTATCCCTAACCCTAACCCTAACCCTAACCCTAACCCTAACCCTAACCATAACCCTAACCCTAACCCGAACCCTAACCCTAACCCTTACCCTAACCCTAACCCTAACCCTAACACTAACCCTAACCCTAACCATAACCCTAACCCTAATCCTAAACTACAGAACACTAACCCTAAACCTAACCCTAACACTAACCCTTACCCTAACCCTAAACCTAAATCAAACAATAACCCTAACCCTAACCGTAACCCTAACCCTAACCCTTACCATAACCCTAACCCAAACCCTAACCCTAACACTAACGCTAACCCTAACCCTAACTCTTAAGAGAACCCTAACCCTAAACCTAACCCTAACACTAACCCTAACACTAACCCTTACCCTAAACCTAAACCTAACCCTAAACCTATCCCTAACACTAACCCTAACCTAACCCTAACCCTAACCCTAACCATAACCCTAACCCTAGCCCTAACCCTAACCCTAAACCTAACCCTAACCCTAACCCTAAGAGAACCTTAACCCTAAACCTAACCCTAACCCTAACCCTAATCCTAACCCCAAGAGAAGAGTAACCCTAACCCTAAGAGAACTCTAACCCTAACCCTAACCCTAACCCTAACCCTAACCCTAACCCTAACCCTAACCCTAACCCTAACCCTAACCCTAACCCTAACCCTAACCCTAACCCTAAGAGAACACTAACCCTAAAACTAACACTAACCCTAACCCTAACCCTAACCCTAAGAGAACCCTAACCCTAACCCTAAGCCTAACCCTAAGCCTAACCCTCACCCTTACCCTAACCCTAAACCTAACCCTAATCCTAACCCTAACCCTAACCCTAAACCTAACCCTAAACCAAACCCAAACACTAACCCTAACCCTTGCCCTAACCCTAACCCTAACCCTAACACTAACCGTATCCCTAACCCTAGCCCTAACCCTAACCCTAACCCTAACCCTAACCCAAACCCTAACCCTAATCCTAAGAGAACACTAACCCTAACCCTAACCCTAAACCTAACCGTAACCCTAACCCTAACCCTAACTGTAACCCTAACCCTACCCTAAACCTAACCCTAACCCTAACCCGAACCCTAAACCTAACCCTAACCCTTACCCTAAACCTAAACCTAACCCTAACCCTAAGAGAACACTAAACCTAACCCTAACACTAACCCTAACCCTAATCCTAACCCTAACCCTAAACCTAGTCCTAAACCTAACCCTAACCCTAACCCTAACACTAACCCTAAGCCTAACTCTAAGAGAACACTAATCCTAACCCTAACCCTAAACCTAACCGTAACCCTATACCTAACCCTAACCCTAACCCTAACCCTAACCCTAACCCTAACTCTAAACCTAACCCTACCCTAACCCTAACCCTAAACCTAAACCTAACCCTAACCCTAACCCTAATCCTAACCCTAACACTAACCCTAACCCTAATCCTAACCCTAACCCTAACCCTAACCCTTACCCTAACCCTAACCCTAACCCTAACCCTAACCCTAACCCTAACCCTAATCCTAACCCTAACACTAACCCTAATGCTAATCCTAACCCCAGCCCTAACCCTAGCCCTAAACCTAAACCTAACCCTAACCCTAACCCTAACACTAACCCTAAGCCTAACCCTAAGAGAACACTAATCCTAACCCTAACCCTAACCCTAACCCTAACCCTAAGAGAACACTAACCCGAACCCTAAACCTAAACCTAACCCTAAACCTAACCCTAATCCTGACCCTAAACATAACCCTAACTCTAAGAGAACCCTAACCCTAACCCTAACCCTAACCCTAACCCTAACCCTAACCCTAACCCTAACCCTAACCCTAACCCTAACCCTAACCCTAACCCTACCCCTAACTCTAACCCTAATCCTAACCCTAACACTAACCCTAACCCTAAACAAAACCCTAACCCTTACCCAAACCCTAACCCTAACCCTAAACCTAACCCTAACCCTAATCCTAACCCTAACACTAACCCTAACCCTAATCCTAACCCTAACCCTAACCCTAGCCCTAAACCTAAACCTAACCCTAACCCTAACCCTAACCCTAACACTAACCCTAAGCCTAACCCTAAGAGAACACTAATCCTAACCCTAACCTTAACCCTAACCCTAACCCT
>NW_028137116.1:82500-85000 GCF_965140915.1 Aythya marila | reverse complement strand
ACCCTAACCCTAACCCTAACCCTAACCCTAACCATAAACCTAACCCTAAGAGAACCCTAACCCTAACCCAAACCCTAACCCTAACCCTAACCCTAACCCTAACCCTAACCCTAACCCTAACCCTAACCCTAACCCTAACCCTAACCCTAACCCTAACCCTGACCCTAGCCCTAACCCTAACCCTAACCCTAACCCTAAACCTAACGCTAACCCTAACCCTAACGCTAAGAGAACCATAACCCTAACGCTAACCCTAAGAGAACATAACCCTAACCCTAACCTTAACCCTAACCCTAACCCTAACCCTAACCCTATCCCTAACCCTAACCCTAAGCCTAACCCTAACCCTAACCCTAACCCTAAGAGAACACTTACCCTAAAGCTACCCTAACCATAACCCTAACCCTAACCCTAACCCCAAGAGAACACTAACCCTAACCCTAAGAGAACCCTAACCCTAACGCTAAACCTAACCCTAACCTTAACCCTAACACTAACCCTAACCCTAACCCTAACCCTAACCCTTACCCTAACCCTAACCCTAACCCTAACACTAACCCTAACCCTAACCCTAATCCTAAACTAGAGAACACTAACCCTAACCCTAAACCTAACCCTAAACCTAACCCTAACCCTAACCCTTACCCTAACCCTAACCCTAACCCAAACCATAACCCTAACCCTAACCCTAACCCTAACCGTAACCCTAAGAGAACACTAACCCTACCCCTACCCCTAACCCTACCCGTAACCCTAACCCTAACCCTAACCCTAACCCTAAACCTAACCCTAACCCTTACCCTAACCCTAACCCTAACCCTAACCCTAAACCTAACCCTTACCCTAAACCTAACCCTAACCCTAACCCTAACCCTAACCCTAACCCTATCCCTAACCCTAACCCTAACCCTAACCCTAACCCTAACCTTAACCCTAACCCTAAGAGAACACTAACCCTAAACCTAACCCTAACCCTAACCCTAATCCTAACCCCAAGAGAACACTAACCCTAAACCTAAGAGAACCCTAACCCTATACCTAACCATAAACCTTACACTAACCCTAACCCTATCCCTAACCCTAACCCTAACCCTAACCCTAACCCTAACCCTTACCATAACCCTAACCCTAACCCTAACACTAATCCTAACCCTTACCCTAACCCTAACCCTAACACTAACCCTAACCCTAATATTAAACTAGAGAACACTAACCCTAACCCTAACCCAAACCCTAACCCCAAGAGAACCCTAACCCTAACAGTAAGAGAAGCCTAACCCTAACCCTAAAGCTAACTCTAACCCTACCACTAACTCTAAGAGAACCCTAACCCTAAAACTACCCCTAACACTAACCCTAACTCCAACCCTAACCCTAACCCTAACCCTAAACCTAACCCCTAACCCTAACCCTAACCCTAAGAGAACACTAACCCTAACCCTAACCCTAACCCTAAGAGAACACTAACCCTATCCCTAACCCTAACCCTAACCCTAACCCTAACACTAACCCTAAGAGAACACTAACCCTAACCCTAACCCTAACCCTAACCCCAAGAGAACAGTAACCCTAACCCTAACCCTAACCCTAACGCTAACCCTAACCCTAACTTTAACCCTAAGCCTCTGGGGAACCCTAACCCTAACCCTAACCCTAACCCTAACCCTAACCCTAACCCTAACCCTAACCCTAACCCTAACCCTAACCCTAACCCTAACCCTAACCCTAACCCTAACCCTAACCCTAACCCTAACCCTAACCCTAAGAGAACACTAACCCTAACCCTAACCCTAACCCTAACCCTAACCCTAACCCTAACCCTAACCCTAACCCTAACCCTAACCCTAACCCTAACCCTAACCCTAAGACAACACTAACCCTAAAACTAAACCTAACCCTAACCCTAACCCTAACCCTAACCCTAACCCTAACCCTAACCCTAACCCTAACCCTAACCCTTACCCTAACCCTAACCCCAAGAGAACACTAACCCTTACCCTAAGAGAACCCTAACCCTAACGCTAACCCTAACCCTAACCCTAACACTAACCCTAACCCTAATCCTAAACTAGAGAACACTAACCCTAACCCTAACCCAAACCCTAACCCCAAGAGAACCCTAACCCTAACAGTAAGAGAAGCCTAACCCTAACCCTAAAGCTAACTCTAACCCTACCACTAACTCTAAGAGAACCCTAACCCTAAAACTACCCCTAACACTAACCCTAACTCCAACCCTAACCCTAACCCTAACCCTAAACCTAACCCCTAACCCTAACCCTAACCCTAAGAGAACACTAACCCTACCCCTACCCCTAACCCTACCTCTAACCCTAACCCTAACCCTAACCCTAAACCTAACCCTAACCCTTACCCTAACCCTAACCCTAACCCTAACCCTAAACCTAACCCTTACCCTAAACCTAACCCTAACCCTAACCCTAACCCTAACCCTAACCCTATCCCTAACCCTAACCCTAACCCTAACCCTAACCCTAAC
>NW_028137116.1:30000-35000 GCF_965140915.1 Aythya marila | reverse complement strand
ACCCTAACCCTAACCCTAACCCTAACCCTAACCCTAACCCTAACCCTAACCCTAACCCTAACCCTAACCCTATCCCTAACCCTAACCCTAACCCTAACCCTAACCCTAACCCTAACCCTAACCCTAACCCTTAAGAGAACCCTAACCCTAACCCTAACCCTAACCCTAAACCTAACCCTAACCCTAACCGTAACCCTAACCCTAACCCTAACCCTAACCCTTACCCTAAACCTAACCCTAACCCTAACACTAACCCTAACCCTAACACTAACCCTAACCCTAATCCTAAACTAGAGAACACTAACCCTAACCCTAACCCTAACCCTAACCCTAACCCTAACCCTAACCCTAAGAGAACACTAAACCTAACCCTAACCCTTACCCTAACCCTAACCCTAACCCTAACCCTAACACTAACCCTAACCCTAACCCTAACCCTAACCCTAACCCTAACCCTAACCCTTACCCTAACCCTAACCCTAACCCTAACCAGAACCCTAACCCTAACTCTAACCCAAAACCTAACCCTAACCCTAACCCTAACCCTAACCCTAACCCTAACCCTAACCCGAACCCTAACTCTAACCCTAACCCTAATCCTAACCTTAACCTTAACCCTAACCCTTACCCTAACCCCAACCCTAACCCTAACCAGAACCTTAACCCTAACCCTAATCCTAACCTTAACCCTAACACTAACCCTAACCCTTTCCCTAACCCTAACCCTAACCAAAATCATAAACCTAACCCTAACCCTAATCCTAACCCTAACCCTAACACTAACCCTAACCCTAACCCTTAAGAGAACCCTAACCCTAACCCTAAATCTAACCATAACCCTAACCCTAACCCTAACCCTAACCCTAACCCTAACCCTAACCCTAACCCTAACCCTAACCCTAACCCTAACCCTTACCCTAACCCTAACCCTAACACTAACCCTAATCCTAACCCTAACCCTAACCCTAATCCTAACCCTAAGAGAACACTAAACCTAACCCTAACCCAAACCCTTACCCTAACCCTAACCCTAACCCTAACCCTAACCCTAACCCTAACCCTAACCCTAACCCTAACCCTAAACCTAACCCTAACCCTAGCCCGAATCCTTACCCTAAACCTAACACTAACCCTAACCCTAACCCTAACCCTAAACCTAACCCTAAACCTAAACCTAACCCTAAGAGAACACTAACCCTAACCCTAACCCTAACCCTAACCCTAACCCTAACCCTAACCCTAACCCTAACCCTAACCCTAACCCTAACCCTAACCCTAACCCTAACCCTAACCCTAACCCTAACCCTAACCCTAAACCTAACCCTAACCCTAACCCTAACCCTAACCCTAACCCTAACCCTAACCCTAAGAGAACCCTAACCCTAACCCTAAGAGAACCCTAACCCTAACCCTAAGAGAACCCTAACCCTAACCCTAAAGCTAAATCTAACCTTACCACTAACTCTAAGAGAACCCTAACCCTAAAACTATCCCTAACACTAACCCTAACTCCAACCCTAACCATAACCCTAACCCTAAACCTAACCCCTAACCCTAACCCTAACCCTAAGAGAACACTAACCCTAACCCTAACCCTAACCCTAATCCTAACCCTATAGCTAACCCTAACCCTAACCCTAACCCTAACACTAACCCTAAGAGAACACTAACCCTAACCCTAACCCTAACCCTAACCCCAAGAGAACAGTAACCCTAACCCTAACCCTAACCCTAATCCTAACCCTAACCCTAACCCTAACCCTAAAGCTAACCCTAACCCTAACTTTAACCCTAAGCCTCTGGGGAACCCTAACCCTAACCCTAACCCTAACCCTAACACTAACCCTAACCCTAACATTAACCCTAACCCTAACCCTAACCCTAACCCTAACCCTAACCCTTACCCTAACCCTAACCCTAACCCTAACACTAACCCTAACCCTAACCCTAACCCTAACCCTAACCCTAACCCTAACCCTAAGAGAACACTAACCCTAAACCTAACCCTAACCCTAACCCTAACCCTAACCCTAATCCTAACCCTAACCCTAACACTAACCCTAACCCTAACCCTTAAGAGAACCCTAACCCTAACCCTAAATCTAACCATAAACATAACCCTAACCCTAACCCTAACCCTAACCCTAACCCTAACCCTAACCCTAACCCTAACCCTAACCCTAACCCTAACCCTAACCCTAACCCTAACCCTAACCCTAACCCTAAACCTAACCCTAAACCAGAACCTAACCCTAAGAGAACACTAACCCTAACCCTAACCCTAACCCTAACCCTAACCCTAACCCTAACCCTAACCCTAACCCTAACCCTAACCAGAACCCTAACCCTAACCCTAACCCTATCCCTAACCATAACCCTAACCCTAACCCTAACCCTAACCCTAACCCTAACCCTAACCCTAACCCTCACGAGAACCCTAACCCTAACCCTAACCCTAACCCTAACACTAACCCTAACCCTAACCCTAAACCTAACCCTAAGAGAACACTAACCCTAACCCTAACCCTAACCCTAACCCTAACCCTAACCCTAACCCTAACCCTAACCCTAACCCTAACCCTAACCCTAACCCTAACCCTAACCCTAACCCTAACCCTAACCCTACCCTAACCCTAACGCTAACCCTAACCCTAACCCTAACCCTACCCCAACCCTAACCCTAACCCTAACCCTAACCCTAACCCTAACCCTAAACCTAACCCCTAACCCTAACCCTAACCCTAAGAGAACACTAACCCTAACCCTAACCATAACCCTAATCCTAACCCTATCCCTAACCCTAACCCTAACCCTAACCCTAACACTAACCCTAAGAGAACACTAACCCTAACCCTAACCCTAACCCTAACCCCAAGAGAACAGTAACCCTAACCTTGACCCTAAACCTAATCCTAACCCTAACCCTAACCCTAACCCTAAAGCTAACCCTAACCCTAACTTTAACCCTAAGCCTCTGGGGAACCCTAACCCTAACCCTAACCCTAACCCTAACAGTAACCCTAACCCTAACCTTAACCCTAACCCTAACCCTAACCCTAACCCTAACCCTAACCCTTACCCTAACCCTAACCCTAACCCTAACCCTAACACTAACCCTAACCCTAACCCTAACCCTAACCCTAACCCTAACCCTAACCCTAACCCTAAGAGAACACTAACCCTAAACCTAACCCTAACCCTAACCCTAACCCTAACCCTAACCCTAACCCTAACACTAAACCTGACCCTAACCCTAACCCTAACACTAACCCTAAACCTAAATTTATCCCTAACCCTAACCCTAACCCTAACCCTAACCCTAACCCTAACCCTAACCCTAACCCTAACCCTAACCCTAACCCTATCCCTAACCCTAACCCTAACCCTAACCCTAACCCTAACCCTAACCCTAACCCTAACCCTTAAGAGAACCCTAACCCTAACCCTAAACCTAACCCTAAACCTAACCCTAACCCTAACCGTAACCCTAACCCTAACCCTAACCCTAACCCTTACCCTAAACCTAACCCTAACCCTAACACTAACCCTAACCCTAACACTAACCCTAACCCTAATCCTAAACTAGAGAACACTAACCCTAACCCTAACCCTAACCCTAACCCTAACCCTAACCCTAAGAGAACACTAAACCTAACCCTAACCCTTACCCTAACCCTAACCCTAACCCTAACCCTAACACTAACCCTAACCCTAACCCTAACCCTAACCCTAACCCTAACCCTAACCCTTACCCTAACCCTAACCCTAACCCTAACCAGAACCCTAACCCTAACTCTAACCCAAAACCTAACCCTAACCCTAACCCTAACCCTAACCCTAACCCTAACCCTAACCCGAACCCTAACTCTAACCCTAACCCTAATCCTAACCTTAACCTTAACCCTAACCCTTACCCTAACCCCAACCCTAACCCTAACCAGAACCTTAACCCTAACCCTAATCCTAACCTTAACCCTAACACTAACCCTAACCCTTTCCCTAACCCTAACCCTAACCAAAATCATAAACCTAACCCTAACCCTAATCCTAACCATAACCCTAACACTAACCCTAACCCTAACCCTTAAGAGAACCCTAACCCTAACCCTAAATCTAACCATAACCCTAACCCTAACCCTAACCCTAACCCTAACCCTAACCCTAACCCTAACCCTAACCCTAACCCTAACCCTAACCCTTACCCTAACCCTAACCCTAACACTAACCCTAATCCTAACCCTAACCCTAACCCTAATCCTAACCCTAAGAGAACACTAAACCTAACCCTAACCCAAACCCTTACCCTAACCCTAACCCTAACCCTAACCCTAACCCTAACCCTAACCCTAACCCTAACCCTAACCCTAAACCTAACCCTAACCCTAGCCCGAATCCTTACCCTAAACCTAACACTAACCCTAACCCTAACCCTAACCCTAAACCTAACCCTAAACCTAAACCTAACCCTAAGAGAACACTAACCCTAACCCTAACCCTAACCCTAACCCTAACCCTAACCCTAACCCTAACCCTAACCCTAACCCTAACCCTAACCCTAACCCTAACCCTAACCCTAACCCTAACCCTAACCCTAACCCTAACCCTAAACCTAACCCTAACCCTAACCCTAACCCTAACCCTAACCCTAACCCTAACCCTAAGAGAACCCTAACCCTAACCCTAAGAGAACCCTAACCCTAACCCTAAAGCTAAATCTAACCTTACCACTAACTCTAAGAGAACCCTAACCCTAAAACTATCCCTAACACTAACCCTAACTCCAACCCTAACCATAACCCTAACCCTAAACCTAACCCCTAACCCTAACCCTAACCCTAAGAGAACACTAACCCTAACCCTAACCCTAACCCTAATCCTAACCCTATAGCTAACCCTAACCCTAACCCTAACCCTAACACTAACCCTAAGAGAACACTAACCCTAACCCTAACCCTAACCCTAACCCCAAGAGAACAGTAACCCTAACCCTAACCCTAACC
>NW_028137118.1:0-1000 GCF_965140915.1 Aythya marila | reverse complement strand
CAATGAGCAGGCCAGGCACCTGCCAAGTGCCTGCTTTTTCCTCCTCCTCCCAGCTGGCAGGAGCCTTGATCGCACAAACAGACACACACACTGCAGTGAAAAATGGAGGCATTGGGTTGTCTGTGGTGCTTGCAATGCTTCTCCTGTGCTCGGTGCATGGACAAACACAGCAGCAAAATGAAGCTGTCCCATCCCCTGTCCTCCAGCCTTTAGTGATGTGACCAGGGGTATGAAGCAATGAAATCTGGAGCTTGCCTCTGTATTTTGCAGCGAGTGTGATTTTAATGATTTTGGGATTCAGTCCTGGCCCTCTCCTCTTCCCTGGCTGCCCTTGAGCAGCTGTAAACCTGGCAGTTTCACCACCTACTCACAAGAGCTGGGTTCACACTGAGCCCCGCGCTCATAACAGGCTCAGCATGCTTTGGAAAAGCAGGCGAAAAACAATTGCAATAACTATTTGTTTCTTCTAGTCCTTACTAAAGCAGCTCAGATGATTCACTATGCATAATATACATTAAGGACCACAGTCTGTACCTACCATGACCATCAAATCCTGAGCAGTGGCCAAAGAGTTCAGCCAAGGGAGGCTCGCGATGGCTTTGGCTACTTTCTGCTCTCATATATCTGATAATCAAATGGAGATGCTGAGCATCCCTGGGAACACAACTGCTAGAGGAAGACACAAAATACACAAAACACACAAAAATCCCGTCTTTTCTGCACCATTACCCCCCCAGCTCCTGAGCGGAGGGTGGCACGCTTGGGGACAATTATGCACGAAGATGCCACCGCTGCAAATAGGAGCTTCTCTGTGTCCCTCCAGGCCAGCCCCTGCTGATTCTGGAGGAGAAGATGCTGGCAGGATGCAGCGGGTGATGCTTCACTGTATGAGCTGAAGGATGGAGACCCCCTCCGCCACGCAATCAGCTGTCTTCATTTTTCAACCCGTTCCGCAATCAGCCAATTGATATGCAATTATCTGCACAACATTTAGCTATAC
>NW_028137119.1:0-14938 GCF_965140915.1 Aythya marila | reverse complement strand
CCTGGGGCTGCAGCCACCCCAGCTTCACCGGCCATGCCAGGGTCCTCCTGACTTCCCTCGTCACTCTGCTCCTCCTCCAGCTGGGCTCAGGTAGGATCCTGCAGGGCTGCTGGGGGCTCTCCCCCCTGTGCATGCAGACTTGCTGCTGTGGGGCAGGGGAGCAGCTTTGGGAAAGGGGGGACCCGAGCCCACAGCTCGCCCGTGCTGGGTTTCACTTTCACTTTGGTTCTTTCACGCAATATGGCTGCTGCCTTTCCTGCCCTTTCTGTGTCCTTCACCTGCCCGAATGCTGCAGAGAGGGCTCCCACTCCCAGCACACCTCCTTCTGCACGCCCTCCCTCTCCCTCTCCTGTTGCCCCGGTGGTTTCTCAGGGGACACAGGGGACAAAGCACACACCAGCTCCCGCAAAGCTCGCCCTTTGACACTCACTGCCCCTAAATTTACAATGGCAAAATCTCACCACCTCTCTGTGCCCTTCTCCATTGCCCAGCCCAGCTCACACTGGAGGGACCAGGACACCCTCTCACTGCCACTGTGGGGCAGGATGTCGTGCTGCCCTGCCACTTGTCCCCTCAACGCGATGCTCACAGCTTGGAGGTCAGGTGGATCCGGGACCATATCTCTGAGACAGTGCTCCTCTACCGTAATGGAGAGGACCTGTACGGGGAGCAGATGGAGGCATATGCCAGGAGGACAGAGTTGCTCAGAGATGGTCTCTCTGCTGGAAGCCTGAACTTGCGAATCACGGGGCTGAGACCCTCTGATGATGGCCTGTACGTCTGCACTGTGAGAGATGCTGATGCTTATGACGAAGCCATTGTGGAGCTGGAGGTGTCAGGTTAGTGGCTGGGGTGATGCTGCTAGGGCAGAGTTTACGTGTCCTTTGAATGTTTCAGCTGTTTCACAGCATGGAGCATGCCCATGGATGTGGAGGTAATATTTGAGGAGAGATCTCATTGAATGTTTTTGTCAGTTTTCACTGGTGTCCTTGAAGACAATAATCATAATATTGTGAGGGCACTGGGCACAGGCTGCTGAGCAGCACCTTCGACTGTGTCAGCAATGGGACCAAACAGCACACAGGGAGAGTTGCAGAGTCCTCTGAGCAGCCGGACGTCTGCTTTACTTTTGCTTTCTGTGCTGGGGGAGACCTGAGACGTTTCCTGGAAGCTCAGCACCTGGGTTTTCTGTGTGATTTGGGGCCTCTGGCATTGTGCAGCCCTGCTCTCTGGGTCCGGCACCTACCAGTATGTTTTGGGGGTGAGGGTGTGTGCTCAGAGTGCTTGGTCCCTGAGCCCCTAGGGCCATTGGTGTGCTAGGCTGTGTCTGGCATGGGAGCAGATGGGGTCTTTGTCTTGAAAGGAATCCCTCCCCAACTCAAGCCCCAGCCACACGCTCTTCCCCCAGCCACAGGCGCTGACCCCCACCTCTCCCTGGGGGGCTACGAGGCCGGAGGCGTCCGGGTGCTGTGTCGATCGGCCGGCTGGTACCCACTGCCGCAGCTGCTGTGGAGGGATGCTCGGGGGCAGCACCTGCCCTCGGTCTCCCAGACACATTCCCAGGACCAGGAGGGGTTCTTTGAAATCGAAGGCACCGTCATCATGACCGGGAGCATGGAGGGGCCCTTGTCCTGCATGGTCAGGAGCAGCCGCCTCCAGCAGGAGAGGAAATTTTCCCTGCACATCGCAGGTACAAATGGCACAGCCAGGGTGAGGTGTTCCTGGCCCCTGCACTTGTCCCGACCCAGGAGAAGTCTGGGTCTTGCTCTTCCACCCACGGGCATGAAAATACAGCCCTTTTCCTGGTGCCTTTTCTCAGCTCCCTTCTTCCACAATGCCCAGCCCTGGATGGTGGCTCTGGCTCTGGTCCTGGTGCTTTTGGCTGTGTCCATTGGCCTCGGTGTTTATCTCTTTCGAAAGCAAGGTAAGCTGGCAGCACAGGGATGGAGCGGAGGGAGGTGTTCTGCAGGGACCCCCTTGGGTCTGGAGCGGGGCTGAGCCCTGGCCCAGGGAGGTGAGTAGGAGGAGGAAGGGAATGTTCTCCTGGGGATGCCAAAGGCCTTAGGATGGTCTTGGGCCTCTGCCTTGGGCAACGAAGGCAGGGGAGAAGGCAAGGGGCCTTGGGTGGGAGGCCAGGGAGCATGGCTGCAGCGTGGGGCTGGTGGCAAGGCGCAGCCCCCCTGCACATGTTCCCACCCAGCAACCAAGCTGCTCTGCTCACCACCTCTTCCTCCGCCTTTGCTTTTCAGCGGCACAGAGCCAAGAGCTGGGTGAGTCCTTGCAGTCCCTGCCCCCAGCCCCTGGGGAAGTGGTGTCCCTGCGGGAGGGCCTGGGCCTGGTCTGGGTGGGCTCTGGGGGCTTGTGTGCTGGTGGCTCGGGGGTGCTGGAGGAGCAGCTGGAGCCTGGGGTGGGAGTGGGGAGTGCTGGGGCTGGGGCTGCCCTGGGCACGGGACACGGCCAGGATGGCTGAAAGGAACGGGGATCAAGGTGGGGATGGGGAGCGAGCTGCGGGTCTGCCCCGCTCTGCTCTGACACTTCTGGGACAGGGACGTCCTCCACCCATGTGCATTCACTTCCCTTTGTCTTTTGGCGGCACAGTACAGTGAGCTGCACAAGTGTCTGTCCTTACTGCTACAAGTCTTGCAAAAAGCTGGGCCTTGGTCTTTCTTAGCCTGGTCACTACAAGTCTGGGAGCAAGGTGGTCTGTGCCCATGCATGAGAGCAAAAAAATTTGGGGTCTAGCCATGGCAGCAGCAATGGGGTGAAAGTCTCTCCACTCTGACCATTCATTCCTTTTGCTTTTCTATAGCAGCGAAAAAGGATGCAGAGCTGGGTACGTCTCCTTCCCCAAAGAGAAGGCATTTTGTGTCTTCACACAAGCATACTCCCCTCTGACCTTACATTGCTTTTGTTTTTCTTTTTCTTTTCCAGGGAAACAAGCTGCAGAGATAGGTGATTGTCCATCCCTGAACTGGAAGAATTTGAAGTGTAGACAGTGGGTGAGATTTTTTTTCCCTCTGATCATGCATTCCTTATGCTTTTTTTTTCCAGAGGAAAAAGATGCAAGACTGGGTGAGTCTCTATTCCTTCCCCCAACTGAAGGAATTGGGGGTCTTTGGTTTGTAGCAGTCATTGTTGAGAAACTGACTGCTCTCATCGATGCATTGCTTTTCTATTTTGTTTGTAGATGAACAAGCTGCAGAGCTGGGTAAGTCTCACTCTCCAAACAGAAAAAAAAAAAAAAACAAAAAAACAACGAAAAAAAAGGCATCATAGTGACAGGTATGGAATCAGAAACTATGCCTTCTCATGTTTTCCTTTTCCCTTTCATTTGTAGAAAATCAAGCTGCAGAGCTGCGTAAGTCTCCCGGTGCTGAAGCCCAAGGGCAACACCAAGGCAATGTGCAGGGTTGGGTGGGCAGCTGGGACAGAGCAGCCCAGGGCTGGTCCCTCACCCTGACAGGGGAGTGGGGAGTGCTGGGGCTGGGGCTGCCCTGGGCACGGGACACAGCTGGGGTGGCTGAAAGGAACGGGGATCAAGGTGGGGACTGGGAGCGAGCTGCGGGGCTGCCCTGCTCTGCACTGACCCTTTCAGGAGACAGACATTCTCCAACAATCCTTTATTCACTTTCGTAATGGCTTCAGTGGCACAAAGATAAAAGTTGCGTAAGTGTCTGTCCTTACAGTTCTGCATACAAGAGCATTGTACAAAGCTGGACCACAATGACTATTTATCTAGTCCCACCTCTGATCAAGGCAGTATTTTTCCCTATCATGAGATGTGTTCAGCGTCAACCACTGGCTAAGCAACTCTCCCCTCATGCATTACTTTCATACCCATCGTACATTACTTTCCTTTCCTTTTCAGAGAAACAAGCTGCAGAGCTGGGTGAGTGTCCCCGTGCTTGGGCTGTATGAAATCTCCAAGGCAATGTGCAGGGGAGGGTGGGCAGCTGGGACAGAGCAGCCCAGGGCTGGCCCCTCACCCTGCCCACACCCACTGGGCAACAGCCATGGGCTGTGACCAGCTCTCTCCTCTCCTTACAGCATGGAGAAAGTTTCTGATGTCTCATAATACAGGTAGGTGTGCATTGGGTTGCCCTCTGCACTGCTCCTCCTGCCCTTGCTGGGGCATGGTCAGGAGCCAAGAGGTGCCCCATCTCCTCCCCGTGGGGCAGCTCCTGGACTCGAGCTGGGGAAAGCCTGCCCAGGGCTGAGCTCTGCCCCTGATGGCCTGGCTCCTTCTGTCCCTGCAGTGAAGGTGACCCTGGATCCAGACACGGCTCATCCCTGTCTTGTTGTGTCTCAGGACAAGAGCAGTGTGAGATGGGAAAGTGAATGGCAGCAGGTGCCTGACACACCAGAGAGATTTGACAGTCTGTGCTGCATGCTGGGCTGTGAGGAGTTCAGAGAGGGGAGGCACTGCTGGTTGGTGGAGGTGGAGGGAGAGCATCTAAAGCATTCACGGTGGGCTGTGGGGGTGGCCAGGGCTTCTGTGGAGAGAAAGAAGTGGATCAACATGAGCCCTGAAGAAGGGATCTGGGCTGTGCAGTACTATGAGGGGCAGCTCAAGTCTCTCACATCTCCTCGCACCCCCTTGTCCCTGTCCCCTGTCCCCACAAGGATCTGGGTCTGTCTGGACTGTACCCAGCAGCAGGTGTCTTTTATCAATGCTGACAATGGGGTCGAGATCTTCACTTTCACAGCAGCCTCCTTCAATGGCGAGAGCATCCGCCCCTGGTTGTGGAAAAGGACACAGGGAATTCAGCTGTGCCTGAAGGACAGCACCCCCAAGACACCGTCCCCAGCCCTGGGGGGCTCCTGCCCTTCTCCAGACACTCCTCAAACACCTCTCCTTGATCCTGCAGGAGCAGCACAGGAATGAGGGGCAGTGGGGCCAGGGGCTGCCCTGTGTTCCTCCCTGCTGCTGGAGGAGGGCTGGGATGCTGCAAGCAGGGGCCAGGCCCCTTGCAGCCCCTGGGCTCTGCCCTGCATGCGGCTCCTGTGCTGGGGCACAAGCCCTGCTGGCACCCACGGCTCTCACCCTGCCTCTGAGCCCCAGCGGGCAGCACAGGGGCTGCAGCAGCTCTCCACGCTCCTCTCCCCTCTGCTTGCAGACCCCAGGGCAAGGGATGTGGTCACCGTGTGCTGCTGGCCATTGCAGGCCACCTTTGCCTCCTAGTTCGGGGTTGATCCTTGCTCTGTGCCTGGTGCTGAGCATGAGCAGCCTGTGGGGGCTCTTTGTTCCCTCCTCTGGAGCACATCAAGGCCCAGCAGCAGCAGGACTGTGTCAAATAAAGTTTTGTACAGGAAGATGGAGTCTGGCAGTAGCATTTGCTGGGTGCTTTGTGTCCTGAGGCCTTGCTGCCTGGGAAGGCGTCTTGCAGCAGACCGTCTCCTCACACGCCTTGCCCTGCAGAGCCTTCGCCGTCCTCGTAGCCCTCCCTTGGAGGCTCTCGCACAGTTTCACGCCCTTCGTCTGCTGCGGTGCCCACAGCTGCACGCAGTGCTCGAGGCGAGGTCGCAGCAGGCCGAGCAGAGCGGGACGACCCCTTCCCTTGGCAAGCCAGCAGTGCCGTGCCTGAGGCACCCCAGGGCACTTTGGCGTCCCATGGCATGACCCCACACACCCGCTCCTCTTGGTGAGACACTGTAGGAGTGCATGAGCCTCTGCCCTGTCCCCAGAACACTGCACAGACACCAGCAGGGCTTGTGGAGCATCTTTATTGTCAACACCATGACAATGGGTCTGAGATGGGGCCAAACGGGAGCCAACGGTGCCAGGAGGTGTCCGTCTGGGGGTCCTCAGATGCTGCCTGGGAAAGGGGGGACACACAGGGGGAGAGATGGGATGATTTATGCCTCACAGATGGGGACGGGGATGGGGACACCGTTACCTGCGGGGTAGTTGTCTCCAGGGAGGGGAGTGTAACCTGCGGGGGGGAGAAGAGGAGTGAGCAGAGTCCTTGTCACCCTTGACCACGGCCCCGGCTCTCCCCGTCCGTAGTATGCTGAGCAGAGCGGGACAGATGTACCCCATACTACAGAGCCTTACAGGAGCAGTTGTTGGAGAGCTGCTGCCTGTGGGAAGCCCATGTAAGATCAATTTGGGAAGGACGGCATCCCATGGGAGGAGTTGTGCACTCGGCTGAGGGTTGAAAGCCCTTGCAGGGAGATCTGGACAGACTGGAGAGCTGGGCAATCACCAACTGCATGAAGTTTAACAAAGGCTAGTACCGGGTCCTGCACGTGGGACACAGCAACCCTGGCTCTACGTACAGACTGAGTGATGAGACACTGGAGAGCAACCCTGCAGAGAGGAATCTGGGGGTTTTGGTAGACAGCAAGCTGAGCATGAGCCAGCAGTGTGCCCTAGCAGCCAGGAGGGCCAACTGTATCCTGGGGTGCATCGAGCACGGCATTACTAGTCTGTCAAGGGAAGTGATTGAACTGCTATGCTCTGCGCTGTGCAGCCTCACCTCGAGGACTCTGCAGTTCTGGCCACCACAGTACAAGAAGGATCTGAAACTCTTGGAGAGTGTCCAGAGAAGGGCCACAGACATGGTGAAGGGCCTTGAGGGGAAGATGTATGCCTTCAGCCAGTTCTCTTAGTACTCTGGGATGAATCCCATCAGGGCCTATAGTCTTGTATGCATTCATCTGGAGCAGCAAATCCCACACAAATTCGGGGTTGTTGGGACTTTATCGTTCCTGCAGTCACTGTCCTCCAGCTCAGGGCACCTGGGGTCCCACAGCCCAGTGATGTTGAAGGCAAACAAAGCATTAAACATCTCTGTGAAGTCGATGACCCTGTTGGACCATCCCCATCAAGTAACAGACCAATGCTTTCTCTCATCCTACTTTCACTTTTAAGAGAGTTTAAATAAAAAAAAAAAAAAAAAAGCATTTTATTTCCCCTCACAGTACTGTCCAGCTTCAACTCAAATTGAGCATTGGCCATATTAATTTTCTCCCTACAAAGTCAAAGAGTACCTCTGTAGTCCTTTCATAGTGCCTGACTTCCCTTCTAGCAAACAGGAACTTTCCTTATCCTCCTAAGCTCTTGAAGAAGGTCCCTGCCCATCTGAGCCAACCTTATGCCACGGCTACTTTACTGGAGATGGGAGAGGCACTGACACTTTGCCTTCAGCACCCTGGGCAAAGGGTGGCAGCTCTGGGCTCGGCACCCAGCTGTGCCCTGTTCCCTGCAGCCTCCAATCCTGCTCAGCTCTTCACTGCCATCTCTCCACATTTTCCCATTGCTCACAGTTTGATACCTCCTTGCACGCGTGGAGGTGAACGACCTTAGCCAGTGGCTTTCCCTGGAGGTCTGGAGATGCCCCTGCTGGCATCAAGCACCTCGTGCTTGCCAAAGGCAGCGGACTGGGCAGCCAGCTGCAATGGGATGGTGGTGCCAGCCCTGCAGAGGTCCCCAGACATTGCCCCAGGGGCAGAGCTGCTCCAGGAGGGTTATTGCAGCCAGGAACTGGGCAAAGGTTGGGAAAGTTGGGCGGAGCCTTGTACTTTCTGCAGCTCTGCTGGGTGCCACAAGGGAGATCTATCTTGGCTTGGAGAAAAACCCCTGGGGGGCCACCTGCCCCCTGGGGGACCTCTATCTCCGATGGGGCTCCCCTGGGACTGCAGCCACCCCAGCTTCACCGGCCATGCCAGGGGCCTCCTGACTTCCCTCATCACTCTGCTCCTCCTCCAGCTGGGCTCAGGTAGGATCCTGCGGGGCTGCTGGGGGCTCTCCCCCCTGTGCATGCAGACTTGCTGCTGTGGGACAGGGGAGCAGCTTTGGGAAAGGGGGACCTGACCCACAGCTTGCCCGTGTTGGGTTTCACTTTCACTTTGGTTCTTTGACGCAATATGGCTGCTGCCTTGCTTGCCCTTTCTGTGTCTCCTTCACCCACCCGAATGCAGCAGAGAAGGCTCCCACTCCCAGCATACCTCCTTTTCCTATACGTCCTCCCTGTGTCTCTCCTCTTTCCCTGGTGTTTTCCCACGATACACAAGGGACGCAGCACGCACCAACTCACGCACCGCTCGCCCTTTGACGCTCATTGCCCCTAAATTTACGATGGCAAAATCTCACCTCCTCTCTGTGCCCTTCTCTGTTGCCCAGCCCAGCTCAGAGTGCAGGGACCAAGCCACCCTGTCACTGCCATTCTGGGGCAGGATGTCGTCCTGCCCTGCCACTTGTCCCCTCAACGCGATGCTCGCACCTTGGAGGTCAGGTGGATCCGGGACAGCATCTCTGAGACAGTGCACCACTACCACAATGGAGAGGACCTGTACGGGGAGCAGATGGGGGCATATGCCGGGAGGACAGAGTTGCTCAGAGATGGTCTCCCTGCTGGAAGCCTGGACTTGAGAATTACAGGACTGAGACCCTCTGATGATGGCCAGTACTTCTGCACTGTGGAAGATGCTGATGCTTATGCCGAAACTATTGTGGATCTGGAGGTGTCAGGTTAGTGGCTGGGTTGAGGCATTCAAGGGATGGTGCAGGTGTCCCCGGGTTTGTGTGTCCAACCCAGGACCCGGTCCCATCATCATGGCCATCTACGTGGCCTTTCGAACAGTAGAGTGTGATGAGGCTTCTCCTCTGTCAGTGAGCACTTGTCCAGCAAGAAGTACACCTGTGCCCTTGCAGGCTTTTTATTGAGAAAGAGCTGCATGAATGCAATGATTTAATTCAGTCTCAGGGACCCTCGTTGAACTCCATCCCCATGCTGTTGTGTGGGCAGTGGGCACAGGTTGCTGATCAGGACCTTCAGCTGTGCCAACAATAGGTGTGGGTTAGGGGTGAGAGTGGCTCCGTGGAGTGCCTGGTCCCTGAGCCCCTGTGACCATGGCTGTCCTGGGCTGTGTCTGGCATGGGAGTAGATGGGGTCTTTGCCTTGAAATGAATCCCTCCCCAGGTCAAGCCCCAGCCACACGCTCTTCCCCCAGCCACAGGCGCTGACCCCCACCTCTCCCTGGGGGGCTACGAGGACAGAGGAGTCCGGGTGCTGTGTCGATCGGCCGGCTGGTACCCGCTGCCGCAGCTGCTGTGGACGGATGCTCGCGGGCAGCACCTGCCCTCGGTCTCCCAGACACATTCCCAGGACCAGGAGGGGCTCTTTGAAATTGAAGGCGCTGTCATCGTGACCGGGAGCGTGGAGGGGCCCTTGTCCTGTGTGGTCAGGAGCAGCCGTCTCCAGCAGGAGCGGGAATCATCCCTGCACATCGCAGGTACAAATGGCACAGCCAGGGTGAGGTGTTCCTGGCCCCTGCACTTGTCCTGACCCAGGAGAAGTCTGGGTCTTCCTTTTCTAATCCCAGCCACGTAAACGCAGCCCTTTTCCTGGTGCCTTTTCTCAGCTCCCTTCTTCCACAACGCCCAGCCCTGGATGGTGGCTCTGGCTCTGGTCCTGGTGCTTTTGGCTGTGTCCATTGGCCTCGGTGTTTATCTCTTTCGAAAGCAAGGTAAGCTGGCAGCACAGGGATGGAGCGCAGGGAGGTGTTCTGCTGGGACCCCCCTGGGTCTGGAGCGGGGCTGAGCCCTGGCCCAGGGAGGTGCGTAGGAGGAGGAAGGGAATGTTCTCCTGGGGATGCCAAAGGCCTTAGGATCGTCTTGGGTGGGAGGCCAGGGAGCATGGCTGCAGCGTGGGGCTGGTGGCAAGGCGCAGCCCCCCTGCACATGTTCCCACCCAGCAACCAAGCTGCTCTGCTCACCACCTCTTCCTCCGCCTTTGCTTTTCAGCGGCACAGAGCCGAGAGCTGGGTGAGTCCTTGCAGTCCCTACCCCCAGCCCCTGGGAACTGGTGTCCGTGCGGGAGGGCCTGGTCTGGGTGGGCTCTGGGGGCTTGTGTGCTGGTGGCTCGGGGGTGCTGGAGGAGCAGCTGGAGCCTGGGGTGGGAGTGGGGAGTGCTGGGGCTGGGGCTGCCCTGGGCACGGGACAAGGGACAGGGCCGGGATGGCTGAAAGGAACGGGGATCAAGGTGGGGACGGGGAGCGAGCTGCGGGACTGCCCCGCTCTGCACTGACGCTTCTGGGACAGGGACATCCTCCATCCATCCCCATTCACTTCCCCTCGTGTTTTGGTGGCACAGTGCAGAGAGCTGCACAACTGTCTGTCCTTGCTGCTACAAGTCTTGCAAAATGCTGGGCCTCAGTCCTTGTTAGTCTGGTCACTACAAGTCTGGGAGCAAGGTGGTCTGTGCACATGCATGACAGCAAAAAAAAATTTGGGGTCTAGCCATCTAGCCATGGAAGCAGGAATGGGGTGAAAGTCTCTCCACTCTGACCATTCATTCCTTTTGCTTTTCTATATCAGCCAAAAAGGATGCAAAGCTGGGGAAGTCTCCTTCCCCAAGGAGAATTCATTTGGTGTCTTCCCATGGGCATACTCCCCTCTGACCGTACATTGCTTTTCTCTTTCTTTTCCAGTGCAACAAGCTGCAGAGATAGGTGAGTGTCCATCCATGAACTGAAAGAATTTGTGGTATAGACATGGGATGAGAAGTTTTTCCCTCTGATCATGTATTCCTTATGCTTTTCCAGAAGAAAAAGCTGCAAGACTGGGTGAGTCTCTCTTTCCCTGCACCCTCCCCCCAGGACTGAAGGAACTTGGGGGCATTCCTTTGTAGCAGCCACATGATAAGAACCTGACTCCTCTCATCAATGCATTGCTCTTATATTCCTTTTCAGAGGAACAAGCTGCAGAGCTGGGTGAGTGTCCTCATCCTTGAGCCCCAAGGCAACACGAAGGCGATGTGCAGGGAAGGGTGGGCAGCTGGGACAGAGCAGCCAGAGCTGGACCCTCACAGGGGAGCGGGGAGTGCAGGGGCTGGGGGTGCCCTGGGCATGGGACACAGCCGGGATGGCTGAAAAGAACAGGGATCAAGGTGGGGACTGGGAGCGAGCTGCAGGGCTGCCCCGCTCTGCACTGATGCTTCTGGACAGGGACGTACTCCACCCATCCCTATTCAATTCCACTTGCCTTTTCGTGGCACGGTGCAGAGAGCTGCACAAGTGTCTGTCCTTAATGCTCCACGTGCTCAAGCCTTGCTCAAAGCTGGGTCTTGCTCCCTGTTAGTCTGGTCCCTCCCAGTCCGAGAGCAAGACTGTCTGTGCCCATTCACCAGGGCAAAGAACTTTGGGGTCTAGCCATGGAATTAGTCATGGAATTTGAAGCACTCCTCTCTGATCATGCATTGCTTTTGCTTTCCTTTTCCAGTGAGAAAAGATGCAAGGATGGGTAAGACTATCTTAATGAACCCAAAGAGTTGGCACCTTTCCATGGCAACAGCCATGGGCTGAGCAACTCCCCTCTCATCATGCCTTGCTTTTCTCTTCCTTTTCCAGCGGAACAAGCTGCAGAGCTCAGTGAGTGTCACAGAGCTTGGGCTCTGACATCTCCAAGGCGATGTTCAGGGGAGGGTGGGCAGCTGGGACAGAGCAGCCCAGGGCTGGCTCCTCACCCTGCCCACACACACTGGGCACCAGCCATGGGCTGTTACCAGCTCTCCCCTCTCCTTCCAGCATGGAGAAGGTCTCTATTGCCTCATAATAGAGGTACGTCTGCACTGGGTTTCTCCATGAGGTACTCCTCCTGCCCTTGCTGGGGCATGTTGAGGAGCCAAGAGGTGCCCCATCTCCTGTCCCGTGGGGCAGCTCCTGGCCCCGAGCTGGGGAAAGCCTGCCCAGGGCTGAGCTCTGCCCCTGATGGCCTGGCTCCTTCTGTCCCTGCAGTGAAGGTGACCCTGGATCCGCGCACGGCTCATCCCATGCTTGTTGTGTCTAAGGACAACTGCAGTGTGAGACGAGAAACTGAACAGCAGCAGGTTCCTGACACACCAGAGAGATTTGACGATAGTTGCTGCGTGCTGGGCCGTGAGATGTTCAGAGAGGGGAGGCACTGCTGGTTGGTGGAGGTGGAGGGAGAGCGGCTAAAGGATTCAGGGTGGGCTATGGGGGTGGCCAGGGCATCTCTGGAGAGAAAGAAGTGGATCAACATGAGCCCCAGAGAAGGCATTTGGGCAGTGCAGTACTATAATGATCATCTCAAGTCTCTCACATGGCCTCGCACTCCCTTGTCCCTGTCCCCTGTCCCCACAAGGATCTGGGTCTGTCTGGACTGTACCCAGCAGCAGGTGTCTTTTATCAATGCTGACAATGCGGTCCAGATCTTCACTTTCACAGCAGCCTCCTTCAATGGGGAGAGCATCCGCCCCTGGTTCTGGCTATGGACAGAGGGAATTCAGCTGTGCCTGAGGGACAGCACGCCCAAGACCCTGTCCCCAGCCCTGGGGGGCTCCTGCCCTTCTCCAGCCACTCCTGCATCACCTCTCCTTGGTCCTGCAGGAGCAGCACAGGAATGAGGGGCAGTGGGGCCAGGGGCTCTCTTGTGTTCCTCCCTGCTGCTGGAGGAGGGCTGGGATGCTGCAAGCAGGAGCCAGGCCCCTTGCAGACCCTGGGCTCTGCCCTGCACGCGGCTCCTGTGCTGGGGCAAAAGCCCTGCTGGCACCCACGGCTCTCACCCTGCCTCTGAGCCCCAGCGGGCAGCACAGGGGCTGCAGCAGCTCTCCACACTCCTCTCCCCTCTGCTTGCACTGCTTGCAGACCCCAGGGCAAGGGATGTGGTCACTGTGTGCTGCCAGCCATTGCAGGCCACCTTTGCCTCCTAGGTTGGGTTGATCTTTGATTTGTGCCTGGTGCTGAGCATGAGCAGCCTGTGGGGGCTCTTTGTTCCCTCCTCTGGAGCACATCAAGGCCCAGCAGCAGCAGGACTGTGGCAAATAAAGTTTTGTACAGGAAGATGGAGTCTGGCAGTGGCATTTCTTGGTTGCTTTGTGTCCTGAGGCTTTGCTGCCTTGAAGGCGTCTTGCAGCAGACCTCTCCTTGGTGTTGGTCCTGGGAGTCAGAGCCAGGAGGAACCAAAGCGCCAACTGCCCCTTGGTTCTCCATCTGTTCCCTGGCACCCCCTTTTCCCATCTGGGTCATTGCCCTGCCCTGAGCTAGACAGGGAAATGACCCAGCTGGGACAAGCGGATCCCCAAGAGCTTCCATCCTCCCATCACACAGGCTCGGTTGAGGTTCTGCCTGCAGGGGGGGCATCACCAGCTTTTTGAAGTCCTCCTAGCAGAGGCAGCAGGTGGCGTCAACCTTAAAGCTGTCCATCAGGTCCTTTCAAGCCATCTCCATGTCCCATGTTTCTCTTCTACCACCCAAGTTGTTCCCGTGGCTGTTTTATTTTCCACTGCTCAGGGCAGGGTTCAGCCAGAGATGGGCTTGCAGGAGCCATGGGGCCACCCCAGCTTCACCAACCCTCAGCAATCAGTAACAATCCTGCACTCCCAGAAAACCAGTGCCACTTTTTGCACCTTGTTTAAAAGCAATCAGGAAAACAAGCTGACATTCTTGAGCCAAATTCATTGCGGTGTGTTTTAAACATCGCAGCATTAAAATCAGGAGCACACACAGTGCAGAAACAGGGGAAGGAAATGCATTCGGAAGACACTGCATCCGATAGAAGCAGGTGATCCAAACAGACCGAACCTCAGTGAGATGGAGCCTCCGTGGCTGCAGGACTCCCTTGGCCTCTTCGAAGGTTTAACTATATGAAGGTGGGAAGCTAAGAATAGGTTTTGAACCCAGCTACACAATGAGGAGACACAGATGCTCTCCTCCAGCTGGTTCTCAATGCCAAGCTGAGTGGTCTCCACACCCAACCATCCATCTTCATGCACGTGGGGTCTCACCATCCCCAAATCCCATCATCCTTCATCCCATTGAGATCCCACCATCCTCACACCCCATCCTCTTTAATCCCAGCAGGGTCCCACCATCACAAAACCCCATTGTCCTCCACTCCAGTGGGGATCCACCACCACAAACCCCATCCACCTTCACCCCAGTGGGGTCTCTTCATCTCCAAAACCCCATCATCCTCCATTCCACTGGGCTCTCACCAACCCCAAACCTCAAAACCCTCCACCCACTGCTGTCCTACCATCCTCTCAGCCAATTATCCTGCATCCCACTGGGCTCCCACCATCCCCAAAGCCATCCCAGGGCCAGGAACTGACTGATCACCACGTCCCCTAAGCGCTACGAGAAGCTGTGCCATGACCACCAGCTGCATGCCTGGTCCTCCTCAATTCACAGATGTAATCTTCAGAGGGTTGTTTGGGAAGAACAGTAAAAGTTAGGCTCCACATGGCTTTTCTGGTGTAGGAGGAGGGCTGAGGGAACAGTGAAGCCCATCCTGCAGTCAGGGCACTGATAGGGTTTCCCTACCAAGTGCTTTTTCCAATGTTGGTTGAACGCCGAGCTTTCAGAGAAGGCTTCCCCACAGTCAGAGCACGGATAAGGGGGTTGTCCCCAGTGAGTCCTGAGGTGGGCTAAGTAGACTGAATTCTTTGCAAGGCTATACTGCACTGGGGACATTTATAGGTCCCCCAGCCTGCCCGCTGGCAGGACAGAGCAAGAAGCTGAAAAGTCCTTGGCTTGGTGTAAGCACTGCTCTGCAACAATTAAAACATCAGCGTGTTATCAGCACTCTTCTCATCCTAAGCCAAAACATAGCATTCTACCAGCTACAAGGAGGAAAATTAACTCTATCCTAATTGAAACCAGGACAGGATTTCATGATGACATCAGACAGTTTTCTTAGTACTCTGAGATGAATCCCATCAGGCCCTATAGTCTCCACCTGTAGGAGCAAATTGCATGCTAATTCAGCATTTGCTGGGAGTTTATCATTCCTGCTCTCACGGTCCTCCAGCTCAGGGCAACTGGGGTCCCAGAGCCCATTGTCAGTGTTGAAAACAAAGGCAAAAAAAGCATTAAACATGCCCCTGTTTGTGAGGAGACCATCCCCATCAAGTAAAGGACCACTGTTTTCTCCGGTTCTACTTTTGCTGTTTAGATATTTTATAAAACTCAGTTT
>NW_028137120.1:0-187617 GCF_965140915.1 Aythya marila | reverse complement strand
CCTAACCCTAACCCTAACCCTAACCCCTAACCCTAGCCCTAACCCTAACCCTAACCCTAACCCTAAAAGAATTCGAACCCGAACCCTAACCCTAACGGTATCCCTAACCCTAACCCTAACCCTAACCCTAACAGAATTCTAACCCTAACCCTAACCGTATCCCTAATCCTAACCTTAACACTAACCCTAACAGAACCCTAACCCTAACCGAAACCCTAAAACTAAACCTAAACCTAACCTAACCCTAACCCTAACCCTAAACCTAACCCTAACCCTAACCCTAACCCTAACCCTAACCCTAACTCTAACCCTAAGACCCTAACCCTAACCCTAACCCTAACCCTAACCCTAACAGAATTCTAACCCTAACCCTAACCCTAACTGTATCCCTAATCCTAACCCTAACCCTAACCCTAACCCTAAGACCCTAACCCTAACAACCCTAACCCTAACCCTAACCCTAACACTACCCCTAACCCTAACCCTAACCCTAAACCTAACCCTAACCCTAACCCTAACAACCCTAACCCTCTAACCCTAACCCTAACCCTAACCCTAACCCTAAGACCCTAAGCCTAACCCTAACCCTAACCCTAACCCCTAACCCTAACACTAACCCTAACCCTAACCCTAACCCTAACCCTAACCCTAACCCTAACCCTAACCCTAACCTTAACCCTAACCCTAACCCTCTAACCCTAACCCTAACGCTTACCCTAATCCTTACCCTACCCTTATCCTTACCATTACTCTATCCTTTACCCTAACTCTTAACCCTAACCCTAACCCTTACCCTAACCCTTACCATAAACCTAACGCTTTGCCTAAACCTAAACCTTATCCTCACCCTCAGCCTTACCCTAACCCTTACCCTTAGCCTTACCCTAACACTTACCCTTGCCCTAACCCTTACCCGTACCCTAATCTGAACCCAAACCCTAACCCTAATACTCTCACCCTAACCCTTACTCTAACCCTAACCACAACCCCAACCCCTAACCCCTAACCCTTACCCTAACCCTCTAAGCCTAACCCTAACCCTCTAAGCCTAACAATAACCACCAACCCCAACCCTCACCCGAAACCCTAACTCTAGCCCCAGCCCTAGCCCCTAACCCTAGTTCCCGAGAACTACATCTCCCGGTACGCTCTGGGCATTCAACATGGCCTCCCGGAAGTCCCGAATCCGAAAACTACATTTCCCGGCATACTCTGGGCACGCAACATGGCCTCCCGGAAGTCCGGAGTCCTGAGAACTACATCTCCCGGCATGCTCTGGGCACACAACATGGCCTCCCAGTGCCGGAAAACTACACCTACCAGCATTCCCCGCACAGCCAGCATGGCCAATCACAGGCCGAGTGCTCGAGAACTGCATTTACCAGCACTCACTGGAACCCTCACCGCCCTTACAAAAAAAGCCTCAAGCCCTAACATCCAAAAAACCTCGAAACCCCTACAGACCTAACCCAAACTATTTACCACACTAAACCCCTGAAGACCTATGCCTAAAACCCCCAACCCAAAATCTTAGGATGCTCAAAACCCAAACCCAACCCAAAACGTTAGGAATGCTCAAAGCCCTAGCCCAAAAACTTAGGGCGCTCCAAACCCTAGCCCCAAAACATTAAGACGCAAAAAACCCTAACCCAAAAACTTAGGGTAATACACCATAAATGTTTGTTCATTGTCTTTTGTATTATAAAAACAAGGAGTTCTGTTTGAGGAGTGGGAGTTGCGAAAGCTCCCTGCTGAAGTAAGGAGCTGCATAATGCTTGCCTAGACATTATGAAAATTCTTTTGCTCAACGTAACAAAAAATAGACCCCCCAACCCATTCTCCTTCTGCATCTCAGTTGCCTCTTTTGTTCAAAGACACTGTTGCAAAGCTCACGTAACCATCTCCTGATAAGTTGCTAAAGTAGTGTATCGACATACATGCCTTCCTGTCTAACGCTGGGCCAACATGACCAAATAATAAAAGAAGTTGAACCACAACGCCGAGGAAGACTACGGCCTTCATCTTCACAACCACCAGAGGGACAGAGACGACCCCCTAGCAACAGTGCGCGCAGTCGCAGAATATACCAGGATGTGCTGCGTAATCCCGGAATTAGCAAAATATAAATAAAAAGGGACTCTGGCGGGGGTGAGGTGCGTGCCGTTGGCAGAGCTAAGACTCCCCGGCCGCCCAGTGCTGTTTTGCTTGATGTTTGCTCACTCAATAAATTCCTTTCTATGATTAATACAATGCTCTATGAAAATTAATTAAGGGGGCAACTTATAACACTTTGGACGCTCAAAACCCTATCCCGAAAACATTAGGACGCTCCAAACTCTATCCAGAAAACTTAGGACTCTCCAAACCCTATTCCAAAAACTTAGGATGCTCAAAACCCTATCCTGGAAACATTGAGATGCTCAAAACCCTTTCCCGAAAACTTAGGATGCTCCAAACCCTATCCTGGAAACATTAAGATGCTCAAAACCCTAACCCAACTACTTAGGATGCTTGAAAGCCTATCCCAAAAAATTAGGGCACACAAAAGCCTAACCCCAAAAATTAAGATGCTCAAAATCCAAACCCCCAAAATTAGGATACTCAAAACCCTGGACCTGGAGAACCTAACCTGAAAAAACAAAACAAAACAAAACAAAAAAAAGATCTTAAAACCCTAACTGTAAATAACTGACCAAAAATAAAACCTTAAGACTCTAACCCTAAAAAACGTATCAACACTACAACCCAAAAAACTCTAATACCCTAACACGCTAACCCTGAAACCCTTAAAACCCTAACCCCCAAATCCTTAAAACCCTAACCGTTAAAACTCCAACCCTAAAAACCTTAAAATCCTAAACATAAACCCTGAAACCCCTTACCCTGAAACCCAACCCTAGTGCCCAATCCCTGAAACCTTAAAACCCTGAATCAATCTGTAGCAAATAGCATAGGCTGAGTCGAGGATCTCAGTACAGTAGCATTATTATTCGAGATTACAATGGCGGGTGTCCCACAAGCAGGAGGGTGCCTACTAATTCCATACACAGTTTATACACTTTTTTTTTCTGCCGAGGACCGGGACCCTCCCGACCCTCCCCTGTTTCCCCTTTAACTGTGCTATTCAAGGTTCATAATCTAGCTGGTGCTTCACAGAAAATACACAGCTGCTGGCCTGTTACAAGTCACATTTCTTTTGAGGTTTTTACTCTTTGAGGTGGTAATGTTTCTTACGCCGTGATTTCCACCTAATTGCTGTAAGGATTCTGGTTGTCTGCGTTTTACAAGCTTGTCTGTTATAATAAATAAAAGTCCCAAATAGGATTACAATCAAAGTTTACAATTCACTGAATGAATAGAGGTAAGCAAACAGTGCTGGGTACGCCGGGAGTCTCTGCTCCACCAAGACGCGCACCAGTTATACACCAGTTACCTCCCTTAAGGGATATAGAGAAGCCCTCTCAGATACATCCGTCCTACTTCTCCTGCATGCGGCCGGAGGTCGGTCTAATTCTGGTGCTGTTGGTGGTGGAAGCTGGGGCAACGGTGGTACTGGTGGCGATACCACAGCCACCGGAGGGGGAGCCGCCGGGAGTGGATTGTTAGGATATGGAGGTGGTAGCTTATCCAACGGCTCACGTTTATCTTCTTTTTCTTTTTCATGTTCTTCTTGTTCTTCAAATTTCTTACCTGCTTTTAGTGTAAATATTGAGGCTGGAAAAGGACGTGAAGTCCTCCTGATCCATAATCCTGCATAATCACTTTCTTCCTGGCTAAAAGGTTCCTTTGAATTAACATGGATATTTAAGGCCTGGCAAATCCAGTCTTTGAAGGATCCAAAAACAGGCCAAAAGACATGTAGTCTTAAAGGCTCCTTTGGCCATTCTGTCACACAATACTGGACCATTTTTAATTTACTTTTTCCTTTTCTGGGGTCCCTATCATTCCAATTTCGAATCGTTATTCCTAATGGACTTTCTGGTGGTATGACTGGTAATTTGCTCCCTTTCTTCCGGTCTCTGGTCTTCGATTTTGTCTGACCCATCTAGGAATTTTACTCTGGCAATTCCCACAGCCCTTGGTTACCTTAGTAAGAGTGTCTTGCAGGGGGTCGAGGACCTATCACACACCCACAAATCCTATAGGAATCCCTTCGGTCCTTCGCTGGCCAAGTCCCTCGCGGGAGATTGGAACCGCGGTTAGAAGACCTCCACAATCACTTCGGAACTAAGTTCCATCTCAGTCACACTCTTACACACACAGGCAACCGAACCCCACCCAACCGAACGGTATACGCTTTAAATGCTTACGACTCCGTCATCTTCGTTCGGATCTTCACACACACAATTATGGGCAAAATATAGTGCTGCAGCTGGCAAGGGAGCTGAAAAAAAGAATCAGAAACTTTGCTTACCTTTATTCAGGTTTAAGATGCCATTAGTTCCGACCTGACTCAAACAGCAGCCACCAAATGGTGGGGGTGCCTCTCCTAGATCAAACCAGAAATCAGGAACCAAAGCCCTCCCGGACGAGACCCCACTTGTAATAAATGACTGGGTCCCAAATAGGATTGCAATTGAAATTTACAATTTATTAAATGAATAGAGGTAAGCAAGCAGCGCTGGGTGCGCCAGGAGTCTCTGCTCCACCAAGACACACACAAGTTACATTAGGCGGCTGGTTTTTATGCTGCTAGGCTAATACATATTCATTACTACTTCTACAAAAGGCAGGGTTATTCTAATTAGTTCCCAGAATCCAAACCCTCCCACTGGTGCAGGCGTTATCAGTCTCCGGTGGTCCCTCTGGGGGCCGCTCGTACTGAAGGCTCGTAGTATTCCTCCCAGGCTTTTCTCTTGTCCATCTCCTTTGTCCATCTTGGCTGGATGGCAGACACTTGCATAGTGTCCCATGCAACAGTTGTAATAGTTAGCAGTTATTCTGAAACCCCTTTGTTCTCTTATCCTCTATTGACCGGAATTGCTGGACCATTCCTTTGCAAGATTCAAGAACTATATATATTAACCACTCTGGTTTTCTTAGACTTTTCATCATATCATGCGGCCCTAGCATTGTTCCATATTGACACGAATCAGATGAACTCATTTCACACTGTTAAGCTGTCTTATCACTGCAAGCATATCTCAATACCACCTTCCTTCCCTCTACAGGATGTAACTGCGCAAAAACAACATTTTTATTCCCACAACCTTGATCCCCTTACCCTGAAATCCTTATTCCCCTTAAACCTAACAACTCTAACCACAACCCTAACCCTTATTATCAACCCCCTAACGCTAATGACACTGACCTTAATCCAAATCCCAAACTGCCCCTAACCCCAGACAACCAACAACGAAACACACACACACAAAGATGGAAACTACAAAAAAGGCAAAACCCACGATACAGGCCCCAAATCACAAATACGCAACCAAAATGCTACAGAAAAGCCCCAGATGCAGGCCCCAAATGCTACTGCTAGGCCTCAAAAGCTCAAGATGCATCCCAAAGCAAAAATGCAGACCCCAAACGTTACAGAAAAGCCCCCAAACCCAGGCTGCACAAGTCTACAAGCAGGCCCCAAACTGCCAACAGAAGCAGGCACCAGCCACACCCAGATGCAGACCCCAACTGCCCACAAGCAGCTCCTACCCCACCACCCCCTCCCAAGAACTGGACTCCACCCAGACACTGGCCCAAGACCCGGGCCCGCCCCCCGCCATCCCCCCTACCCTCCCCCCCGATACAGGTGTACAAGCAGCTCACAACCCGCCCCTTCAGAGACCGGTCCCACTCCCCCCCCCTCTCCCCAAGACACGGGATGCGGAGGTGTACAACCAACTCCCAACTCCCTCCCCCTCAAAGGGAGGCCCCAAAGACCCCCAAATGGAGGCTCCTAGAGTGAACAAGCACCTCCCAACTCCCCCAGGCACAGGCCCCCCCCCCCCCCCCCAAACACAGGCCACAGAGGTGTATAAACAGTCCAGACCCCCCTCCAAGACCATGGCCCCTATAGTGTACAAGCAGCTCCCAACCACCCACAGATGCAGGCCCCAACCCTTTTCAAAAGGGAGGCACCTAGAATGCATGAGCAACTCCCAACCCCCCTCAAATAAAGACCCCAAAAGTGTACAAGTAGCTCCCCCCCAGAGACAGGACCCAAAGGTGTACAACCAGTTCCCAACACCCCTGAGACACAGGCCCCAACCCCCTCCCCAGACACAGGGACCCAAATTCTACAAGCAGCTCCCAACCCCTGCCAGGCAGGCCCCCTACCCTATACAAGCAGTTCCCAACCCTCCCCCCCCCCCCCCGAGGGAGGCCCCCAAGCCCCCCACAAACACAGGCCCCTACAGTGTACAGGCAGCTCCCAGCCACCCCCAGATGCTGGCCCCAAAGTTGTACAAACAGCTCCCAGCCACCCTGCAGAAACAGATTCCTACATTGTACAAGCAGTTCCCAGCCCGCTAGACACAGGCCCTGACCCCCCACACATGCAGGCCCCAAAGGTGTACAAGCAGCTCCCACCCCTCCCCCAGACGCAGGTCCCAAGCCCCCCCCCCAAACACAGGCCCCTACAACCAGCACCCAACCCCCTACCCCTGATGCCAGGCCCAAAGGTGTAGAAGCAGCTCCAAACCTCCTCCCTCAACCCAGGCTCCAACAGTGTACAAGCACCTCCCAACCAACCCTCCCCTTCCCCCCCCCCCCTCCGCCCCCCGACACAGGCTCCAAAGGAATACAAAGAGCTCCCACCCCTCCCCCAGATGCTGGTCTCAACCCCCCCCCGCCCCCAGAAGCAGGCCCCAAAGGTGTAGAGTCAGCTCCTAACCCCCTCAATGCCGGCCCCAAGGGTCTACAAGCAGCTCCCCCCTTGCCCCCAGATACCGGCCCCCAGACACAGACCCCAAAAGCCTAATCACAGGCCCTGAACTCTAGAGGCAGGCTCCAAAACCCAGGACAAAGCCCCAGTGGTTCGAGACAGGGCCCAAATCCCAGACACAGGCCCCAAACGCTAAACATATGCCAAAAAAAGTATTAGTGCTGGAGCCAAATGTTACAGTGTCTGTAAAAAAAAAAAAAAGCCCAAAAGCCCGAGATGCTCAAGGCTGAGACGTAACTTGACTTTTTGAATTACTGGAAAGCAGCTTTCATTCTCAGATAATTGTGTGCAGGCTAGATAGGATGGGGCTTCAGGCACCTCTTCACCTGAGGAAACACACTGCCATCAGGCACCGCTGTGCCAGACAAGCTTGTTCTGCTAGAACACCCTACTCAGATGCACTGTGGCATTCAAGTGAACTGCTTTCATGCAAATATAACGACTGATGTTACAACCCACCTTGCCTGTGGCACCTGATGAACAGAAGAGTAAGCCACCGCAGCGCTTCAAAACCATCCCTGCACGTGCCGCTCCTTGTCGCTCTCTGGCCTTATCTCATATCCTTATCCACTTCTGTGGAGAGCCTGCCACAGCACCTGCAAAGCAAGACGGACACCTTTCATAGTCACCTTGTGCTACTTGGTCGTTCTGCTCCAACCCAGCTCATGACCAGCCCCTCTTCTTACACAGCTCTTCAGAGTGCAGTTTGCTCCTTTGAGCCTGTGCGAGACACCTGTGAAAGAAAAAGAAACGCATAGGCCGATGCAGCATCCAAAGACACAGCACAACTAGGTAAGTTACTCTCATCTGCTCCCTTACCTCTGCCGCTTACCAGCCCCCGAGGCAGATGCTTCAATCTACCCTCTTCAAACAGCTACAACACCTCTAAAAGACAAAGAGGGGATGCTTAGAGGAACAGTGAGACCTACAACACAACAACTGCTACATCTGTTCCTCACTCACCTTGCCAGAGGCAGCTCTGCGTGTGACGTCCCAGGTTGTACACTGCGTTACCTAACCCTTACCGTAACCCTTACCCTAACCCTTCTCACCCTTACCATTACCCAAATCCTTACCTTTACTTTTTCCTTACTGTCGCGTTAAGGGGTGTAGCTGATTAACCGTTACGGGCCCGGTCAGATTCAGGTTACTGAACCAGTCGGACATTCACCAAAAACACATTAACCGCCTGGGGGTCCAGTCAGACATTCACCAAAAACGCATTAACGGCCTGGGGGTCCGTTCAGACATTCACCAAAAACGCATTAACCATCTGGGGGTCCGCTCGGACATTCACCAAAAATGCATTAACCGCCTGGGGGTCTGGTTAGATTCAGAACACTGAACTATCACGGATAACCGCCCTCACCCTCGTTGCACTCAATGAGAGTTATCACAATGCAATCAAGTATGGTTTATTACAGCAACAGATAATCAGGTTCTTTTGGATTGCCGGCGATAGTGACTGTCTGCAAAAGCAAGCTAGTATGCATAAAATACACAGGTGTTATAGGTGTTATAGATGTTATAGATGTTACAGGTGTTTATAGGTGTTACAGATGTTACAGGTGTTACAGATGTTATAGATGTTACAGGTGTTACAGATGTTATAGATGTTATAGATGTTATAGATGTTACAGGTATTACAGGTGTTATAGATGTTACAGGTGTTATAGATGTTACAGGTGCGCAGCCTAGAAATAAACGCGTTAAAAGGATCAAAGACTCTATAGAGATTTATAAGCAAGTATTTAGATCTCACCCAAAGGCGTCCCAATGGGGGGGGAAGAGAGGCTCAGCCCGTCGACTGATCCCAAGAGTCAGGAGGTCCTAAGGATGTTGTCCTCGGGATGGTATCTCCCCTGACGGTGGTATCTTCCCTAACATCCCCTTTCTCTTGGGCCAATTTATATTATTTTCTATCTTTTAGGTGGAGCTTGAGTGGCTCTAGTCAAGCATATCTTAGTTATGATTGGTGTAAAGTTTTCCCGTCTCCGTTTAAAGTAATAGGCTCCGAGGAATTCAGAGCGCATGCTCAGTGAGGGGTGGTCGCACCTTGGAGGCGGGTAGCTTTTGGGATGGAGGTGTGTTTTGGTATTATAATGATATTATAATGAGCAAAAAGTACACTAGGGTACAGCATTTGTCAAAACATGACAGGTCTTTGGCTTAGGGTGGCAAAAAGTGCAGCTGTGTGCACAAGAACAATCGAGGCCCCATCTGATTACAGAGCCTAGCCGTGGTGTCTCCACTCCACTCTACGCTCCGTGCTGTTCCTTAGAGCTAGCACACCAAGTTTCCCCAGCGCGATAGCATCAAAGGTTGGGAGCCTAGGGAACGCTCAGATAATGCAGTTATGCCCGACCCTGAAAGCCTCTTCAATGCTGTACCTTTTCCTAAAAATGTGAATGTTAGTTTTATTTTCCTAGTTACTTCAGGCATTTACACCACACTTACCTTTACTCTTTCCTTTAACCATAACCTTACCCTTACCCTATACCTTACTCCAACCCTTCCCCTTACCTTACCCTTCCCCTTACACTTAACCTAACCCTAAACCTTAAAGCTTACCGTAAACCTTACCCTTTCTGCTACACTTACCCTTAGCCTAAATCTAAACCTTACACTTACCCTTAGCCTAACCCTCACCCTTACCATTACCCATACCCTTATTCTTACTCTTATCCTAACCCTTTCCTTTACACTTACGGTTACCATTAACCTTACCCTTACCCTAACACTTATCCTTAACCTAACCCTTACCCTAAACCTTACACTTACTCTTAACATTAACCTTACCCTTAACCTTTAGCTAATACTTAATCTTACGTTTTTCTCACCCTAACCCTATAATTAACCATAACCATTACCCTAACACTTAACCTTACCCTTACAATAAGCCACACAACAACACTTAAATGTACACTTACGCTTAAACTTGCCCTAGCAATTACTTGTACAATTAAAATATTAATTAATTAAATTAAAAAATTTTAATTTAAAATAAATTGAATTAAAAAATTTAAATACCCTTATCCTTATACCTTATCCTTAACCCTCACCCTTATCATTACCAATACCCTTACTCTTACACTTATTCTTATACATACAACTTACCCTTTTCCTAACACTTAACCCTAACCTAACTCTAACCCTAAACCTTACCTGAACCCTTTCCAGTACCATTACATTAACCCTTACCCTTAACCTAAACCTTACACTTGCTCTTAACCTTAACCTAATACTTACCTTTACGTTTTCCTCACACTAACCCTAAAATTAACCCTAACCATTACCCTAACAGTTACCCCTAACCTAACCCTTACTCTAACACTTACAGTGACCCGTACACTTAAACATACCCTTACACTTACTCTTACCCTAACCCTTACCCTTATCATAACCCATACTCTAACACATACTTCCACCCGTACCCTTACGCTTTCCGTTACCCTAACTCTTACCCTTACCCTTACCCTTACCCTTACCCTTACCCTTACCCTTACCCTTACCCTTACCCTTACCCTTACCCTTACCCTTACTCTTACCCTATCCCTTACCCAATCCCTTACCCTATCCCTTACCCTTAACCTAACCCTAAACCTTACCCAATCCCTTACCCTATCCCTTACCCTTAACCTAACCCTAAACCTTACCCTTATCCTAACACTTACCCTTACCGTAAACCTTACCCTTTCTGCTACACTTACCCTTAGCCTAAATCTAAACCTTACACTTACCCTTAGCCTAACCCTCACCCTTACCATTACCCATACCCTTATTCTTACTCTTACCCTAACCCTTACCTTTACACTTACGGTTACCATTAACCTTACCCTTACCCTAACACTTATCCTTAACCTAACCCTTACCCTAAACCTTACCCCAACCCTTACCCTGACCCTTACATTAACCCTAACCCTTACCCTAAACCTTACACTTACTCTTAACCTTAACCTTAGCTGTAACCTAATACTTACCCTTACGTTTCCCTCACCCTAACCCTAAAATTAACCCTAACCATTACCCTAACACTTAACCTTACCCTAACCCTAAAATTACTCGTACAATTACCCTTACGCTTACCCTTACCCTTAACCTAAGCCTAAACCATACAGTAAACCTTACCCTTTCTGCTACACTTACCCTTAGCCTAAATCTAAACCTTACTCTTACCCTTAGCCTAATCTTTACCCTTAACCTTATCCCAGCCCTTACCCTGACCCTTACATTAACCCTAACCCTTACCCTATAACTTACACTTACTCTTAACCTTAACCTTACCCTTAACCATTACCCTAACACTTACCCTTACGTTTCCCTCAACCTAACCCGAAAATTAACCCTAACCATTACCCTAACACTTACCCTTACCCTAACCCTAACCGTAACTCTAACCCTTACTGTAACCCTTACCCTGACCCGTACCCTTACACTTACCCTTACCCTAAGCCTTTCCCTTACCATGACCCATACCCTAACACGTACTTGTAGCCTTAACCTTACCGTTCCCCTTACCCTTACCTTTACTGTCTCTGTTAGCCTTACACTTACACTTAACATAAACCTTAACCTTAACCTAACCCTTATCATAAGCCATACAACAACAC
The DNA here is from genome assembly GCF_965140915.1 of Aythya marila. Classification (NCBI taxonomy): domain Eukaryota; kingdom Metazoa; phylum Chordata; class Aves; order Anseriformes; family Anatidae; genus Aythya; species Aythya marila. The sequence continues at coordinate 176,121 of NW_028137120.1, read as the reverse complement.
TTACATGTAAATTTACGCTTGACTTACCCTAGCAATTACTCGTACAATTACCCTTAACCTTACTATTAAGCTAACCCTAAACCTTACCCTTATGATAACACTTACCCTTATCCTAAACCTTACCCTTTCTGCTGCACTTACCGTTTGCCTAATTCTAAATCTTACCCTAACCCTCACCCTTACCTAAATCTAACCATTACCCTAAGCCTCACCCTTACCCTTACCATTATACTTACTTTTACCCTTAACCTAAACCTTACCCCAACCGTTACCCTGACCCTTACATTAACCCTAACCCTTACGCTAACCCTAACCCTAACCCTAACCCTAACCCTAACCCTAACCCTGACCCTGACCCTGACCCTGACCCTGACCCTAACCCTAACCCTAACCCTAACCCTTACTCTAAACCTAACCCTTAACCTAAACCTTACACTTAATCTTAACTTTAACCTTACCCTTAAACTAATACATACCCTTACGTTTCCCTCATCATAACCCTAAAATTAACCGTAACCATTACCCTAACACTTATCCTTACCTAACCCTAAACCTTACTCTAACTTTTACCCTGAGCCAGAACCTTAGACTTGCCCTTCCCCTTCCCCTTACTTATACCGTTACCATAACCCTTACCCATACACTTTCAGTTACCATTAACCTTACCCTTACCCTAACACTTACCCTTACCCTATCCCTTACACTTATCTTATCCATACAAATTACGCTTTCCCTAACACTTAACCCTAACCTAACTCTAACCCTAAACCTTACCTGAACCCTTACTCTGACCCTTACATTAACCCTTACCCTAAAACTTACACTTAACCTTAACCTTACCCTTAACCTTAACCTAATACTTACCCTTACTTTTCCCTCACCCTAACCCTAAAATTAACCCTAACCATTACCCCAACATTTACCCTTACCCTAACCCTTACCCTTACCATAACCCATACTCTAACACATACTTCTACCCGTACCCGTACCCTTACGGTAACTCTTACCCTTACCGTAACCCTTACCCTTACCGTTACCGTTACCGTGGCCCTTACCCTTACCCTTACCCTTACCCTTACCCTTACCCTTACCCTTACCCTTACCCTAACCCTAAACCTTACCCTTATCCTAACACTTACCCTTACCGTAAACCTTACCCTTTCTGCTACACTTACCCTTAGCGTAAATCTAAACCTTACACTTACCCTTAGCCTTACCCTCACCCTTACCCTTACCCTTACCCTTACCCTTATTCTTACCCTTTCCCGAACCCTTACCTTTACACTTACGGTTACCATTAACCTTACCCTTACCCTAACACTTATCCTTAACCTAACCCTTACCCCAACCCTTACCCTGACCCTTACATTAACCCTAACCCTTACCCTAAACCTTACACTTACTCTTAACCTTAACCTTACCCTTAACATTAACCTAATACTTACGCATACGTTTTCCTGACTTTAACCCTAAAACTAACCCTAACCATTACCCTAACACTTAACCTTACCCTAACCCTAACCCTAACCCTTACTCTAACCCTTACCCTGACCTGTACCCTTACACTTACCCTTACCCTTATACTCACCCTAATTCTTACCCATACCATAACCCATACCCTAACACATATTTGTACCCTTAACCTTACCGTTACCCTTAACCTTACCCTTACCCTTACTCTATCCCTTACCCTTACGCTTACCCTTAATATAAACCTTACCCTTGACCTTACCCTTACCATAAGCCATACAACAACACTTACATGTACACTTACATGTACACTTACGCTTACACTTACCCTAGCAATTCCTCGTACAATTACCCTTACCCTTACCCTTAACCGAAGCCGAAACCTTAAACCTTACAGTAAACCTTACCCTTTCTGCTACACTTACCCTTAGCCTAACCCTCACCCTTACCCTTACCCATACTCTTATTCTTACCCTTACCCTAACCGTTACCTTTACACTTACGGTTACCATTAACCTAACCCTTACCCTAACGCTTATCTTTAACCTAACCCTTACCCTAAACCTTACCCCAACCCTTACCCTGACCCTTACATTAACCCTAACCCTTACCCTAAATCTTACACTTACTCTTAACCTTAACCTTAGCTGTAATCTAATACTTACCCTTACGTTTCCCTCACCCTAACCCTAAAATTAACCCTAACCATTACCCTAACACTTACCCTTACCCTAACCCTTACTGTAACCCTTACAATGAACCATACGCTTACACATACCCTTACCCTTACTCTTACTCTACCCTTACCCTTACCATAGCCCATACTCTAACACATACTTCTACCCTTAACCTTACTGTTACCCTTACCCTTACTCTATTTGTTACTCTTACGCTTATCCTTAACATAAAACTTACTCTTAACCTTACCCTTACCATAAGACATAGAACAACACTTACATGTTCACTTACGTTTCCACTTACCCTGGCAACTACTCGTACAATTAACCTTACCCTTACCCTTACCAAACCATTACCCTTACCCTTAACCTAATCCTCAACCTTACACTTATCCTAGCACTTACCCTTACCGTAATCCTTACCCTTTCTGCTACACTTACTCTTTGCCTAATTCTAAACCTTACCCTACACTCACCCTTACCCTTATCATAATGCTTACATTAACCCTTAACCTAAACCTTACCCCAACCCTTACCCTGACCCTTACATTAACGCTAACCCTTACCCTAAACCTTACACTTACTCTTAACCTTAACTTTACTCTTAACATTAACCTAATACTTACGCATATGTTTTCCTGACTTTAACCCTTAAATTTACCCTAACCATTACCCTAACACTTAACCTTAACCTAACCCTAAAATTACTCGTACAATTACCCTTACCCTTACCCTTAACCTAAGCCTAAACCTTACAGTAAACCTTACCCTTTCTGCTACACTTACCCTTAGCCTAAATCTAAACCTTACACTTACCCCTACTGTAACCCTCACCCTTATCATTACCAATACCCTTACTCTTACCCTTACCCTAACCCTTCTCCTTACACTTACTGTTACCTTTAACATTACCCTTACCCTAACACTTACACTTATCCTTATCCATGCCCTTACCCTTACCCTAATCTTTACCCTTAACCTAACCCTAACCCTAAACCTTATCCCAGCCTTTACCCTGACCCTTACATTAACCCTAACCCTTACCCTAAAGCTTACACTTACTCTTAACCTTAACCTTACCCTTAACCATTACCCTAACACTTACCCTTACGTTTCCCTCACCCTAAGTCCTAAAATTAACCCTAACCATTACCCCAACACTTACCCTTACCCTAACCCTAACCGTAACTCTAACCCTTACTGTAACCCTTACCCTGGCCCGTACCCTTACACTTACCCTTACCCTAAGCCTTTCCCTTACCATGACCCATACCCTAACACGTACTTGTAGCCTTAACCTTACCGTTCCCCTTACCCTTACCTTTACTGTCTCTGTTAGCCTTAAACTTACACTTAACATAAACCTTAACCTTAACCTAACCCTTATCATAAGGCATACAACAACTCTTACATGTACACTTACGCTTGCACTTACCCTAGCAATTACTCGTACAATTACCCTTAACCTTACTATTAAGCTAACCCTAAACCTTACCCTTATCCTAACACTTACCCTTATCCTAAACCTTACCCTTTCTGCTACACTTACCCTTTGCCTAATTCTAAACCTTACCCTAACCCTCACCCTTGCTTAAATCTAACCATTACGCTAGCCCTCACCCTTACCCTTACCATTATACTTACTTTTACCCTTACCCTGACCCTTACATTAACCCTAACCCTTACCCTAAACCTAACCCTAACCCTTACTCTAACCCTAACCCTTAACCTAAACCTTACACTTAGTCTTAACTTTAACCTTACACTTAATCTTAACTTTAACCTTACACTTAATCTTAACTTTAACCTTACCCTTAAACTAATACATACCCTTACGTTTCCCTCATCATAACCCTAAAATTAACCGTAACCATTACCCTAACACTTATCCTTACCTAACCCTAACCCTAACCCTTACTCTAACTTTAAACCCTGACCCGTAACCTTAGACTTCCCCTTACGCTTATCCTTACCCTAACCCTTACCCTTACACTTACGGTTACCATTAACCTTACCCTTACCCTAACACTTACTCTTACCCTATCCCTTACACTTGTACTTATCCATACAACTTCCGCTTACCCTAACACTTAACCTTAACCTAACCCTAACCCTAAACCTTACCTGAACCCTTACCCTGACCCTTACATTAACCCTTACCCTAAAACTTACACTTAACCTTAACCTTACCCTTAACCTTAACCTAATACTTACCCTTACTTTTCCCTCACCCTAACCCTAAAATTAACCCTAACCATTACCCCTACACTTACCCTTACCCTAACCCTTACCCTTACCATAACCCATACTCTAACACATACTTCTACCCGTACCCGTACCCTTACGGTAACCCTTACCCTTACCGTAACCCTTACCCTTACCCTACCCTTACCCTTACCCTTACCCTTACCCTTACCCTTACCCTTACCCTTACCCTTACCCTTACCCTTACCCTTTCCCTTTCCCTTACTCTTACCCTTACCCTTACCCTATCCCTTACCCTTACCCTTACCCTAACCCTAAACCTTACCCTTATCCTAACACTTACCCTTACCGGAAACCTTACCCTTTCTGCTACCATTACCCATACCCTTATTCTTACCCTTACCATAACCCTTACCTTTACACTTACGGTTACCATTAACCTTACCCTTACCCTAACACTTATCCTTAACCTAACCCTTACCCTAAACCTTACCCAAACCCTTACCCTGACCCTTACATTAACCCAAACCCTTACCCTAAACCTTACACTTACTCTTAACCTTAACCTTACCCTTAACATTAACCTAATACTTACGCATACGTTTTCCTGACTTTAACCCTAAAACTAACCCTAACCATTACCCTAACACTTAACCTTACCCTAACCCTAACCCTAACCCTTACTCTAACCCTTACCCTGACCTGTACCCTTACACTTACCCTTACCCTTATACTCACCCTAATTCTTACCCATACCATAACCCATACCCTAACACATATTTGTACCCTTAACCTTACCGTTACCCTTAACCTTACCCTTACCCTTACTCTATCCCTTACCCTTACGCTTACCCTTAACATAAACCTAACCTTTGACCTTACCATACCATAAGCCATACAACAACACTTACATGTACACTTACGCTTACACTTACCCTAGCAATTACTCGTACAATTACCCTTACTCTTACCCTTACCCTTAACCTAAGCCGAAACCTTAAACCTTACAGTAAACCTTACCCTTTCTGCTACACTTACCCTTAGCCTAAATCTAAACCTTACACTTACCCTTACCTTAACCCTATACTTACCCTTACGTTTCCCTTACCCTAACCCTAAAATTAACCCTAACCATTATTCTAACACTTACCCTTACCCTAACCCTAACCCTTACTCTTACCCTTACCCTGACCCATACCCTTACACTCACCCTTACCCTTACATTACCCTAACTCTTACCCATACCATAACCCATACCCTAACACATATTTGTACCCTTACCCTTACTCTATCCGTTACCCTTACGCTTACCCTTAACATAAACCTTACCATTAATCTTACTCTTACGCTAACCCTTACCCTTACCCTTATCCTTATCCATACCCTTAACCTTACACCAACCCTTCCCCTTAAGCTGAACCTAACCCTAAACCTTACCCCAAACCTTTCCCTGAACTTTACCCCTTCCCTGAAGCCTTACCCTTAACCTAAACCTTACACTTAATCTTAACCTTAACCTTACACTTAACCTTAAGCTAGTACTTAACCTTACATTTTTCTCACCCTAATCCTAAAATTAACCCTAACCATTACCCTAACACTTAACCGTTACACTTACCCTTATTCTATCCATTACTCTTACGCTTTCCCTTAACATAAACCTTACCCTTACCATAAGCCATACATCAACACTTACATGTACACTTACGCTTACACTTATCCTAGTAATTACTCGTACAATTACCCTTAACCTAACCATAAACATTAAGGATAAGCTTAAGGGTCACCCTTAAGGTTACCGTTATCCTAACACTTACACTTAAGTTGAGGATAAGGGTTAGAGTAAGGGTAAGTGTTAGGGTAATGGTTAGGCTAATTTTAGGTTTAGGGTGAGGGAAACGGAAGGGTAAGTATTAGGTGAAGTTTAAGGATAAGGTTAAGAGTTATGGTAAGGGTTAGGTTTAATGTAAGGGTAAGGGTTTGGGAAACGTTTAGGATAAGGGTAAGAGAAGGGATAATGGTAAGGGTAAGGATGATGTTTAGTGTAAGGGTTAGATTTAGTTAAGGGTAAGGGTTAGTGTAAGTTTAAGAGTAAGGGTAAGTGTAAGGGTATGTGTAAAAGTACGGGTCATTGTAAGGGTTAGAGTAAGGGTTAGGGTAAGGGTAAGTGTTAGGGTAATGGTTAGGGTTAATTTTAGGGTTAGGGTGAGGGAAACGTAAGAGTAAGTATTAGGTTACAGCTAAGTTTAAGGTTAAGAGTAAGTGTAAAGTTTAGTGTAAGGATTAGGGTTAATGTAAGGGTCAAGGTAAGGGTTGGGGTAAAGGTTTAGGTAAAGGGTAAAAATATGTATATTGTAAGGGTGAGGGGTTAGGGTAATGGTTAGATTTTAGTTAGATTTAGGTAAGGGTGAGGGTTCGGGTAAGGTTTAGAATTAGGCAAAGGGTAAGTGTAGCAGAAAGTGTAAGGTTTAAGATAAGGGTAAGTGTTAGGATAAGGGTAAGGTTTAGGGTTAGCTTAATAGTAAGGTTAAGGGTAATTGTACGAGTAATTGCTAGGGTAAGTGCAAGCGTAAGTGTACATGTAAGTGTTGTTGTATGGCTTATGGTAAGGGTAAGGTCAAGGGTAAGGTTTATGTTAAGGGTAAGCGTAAGGGTAACGGATAGTGTAAGGGTGAGGGTAAGGTTAAGGGTAACGGTAAGGTTAAGGGTACAAATATGTGTTAGGGTATGGGTAAGAATTAGGGTGAGTATAAGGGTAAGGGTAAGTGTAAGGGTACAGGTCAGGGTAAGTGTAAGAGAAAGGGTTAGGGTTCGGGTTAGGGTAAGGTTAGGTGTTAGGGTAATGGTTAGGGTTAGTTTTAGGGTTAAAGTCAGGAAAACGTATGCATAAGTATTAGGTTAATGTTAAGGGTAAGGTTAAGGTTAAGATTAAGTGTAAGGTTTAGGGTAAGGGTTAGGGTTAATGTAAGGGTCAGGGTAAGGGTTGGGGTAAGGTTTAGGGTAAGGGTTAGGTTAAGGATAAGTGTTAGGGTAAGGGTAAGGTTAATGGTAACCGTAAGTGTAAAGGTAAGGGTTCGGGAAAGGGTAAGAATAAGGGTATGGGTAATGGTAAGGGTGAGGGTTAGGCTAAGGGTAAGTGTAAGGTTTAGATTTAGGCTAAGGGTAAGTGTAGCAGAAAGGGTAAGGTTTACGGTAAGGGTAAGTGTTAGGATAAGGGTAAGGTTTAGGGTTAGGGTAAGGGTAAGGGTAAGGGTAAGGGTAAGGGTAAGGGCCACGGTAACGGTAAGGGTAAGGGTTACGATAAGTGTAAGGGTTACCGTAAGGGTAAGGGTTACCGTAAGGGTACGGGTACGGGTAGAAGTATGTGTTAGAGTATGGGTTATGGTAAGGGTAAGGGTTAGGGTAAGGGTAAGTGTTGGGGTAATGGTTAGGGTTAATTTTAGGGTTAGGGTGAGGGAAAAGTAAGGGTAAGTATTAGGTTAAGGTTAAGGGTAAGGTTAAGGTTAAGTGTAAGTTTTAGGGTAAGGGTTAATGTAAGGGTCAGGGTAAGGGTTCAGGTAAGGTTTAGGGTTAGGGTTAGGTTAAGGTTAAGTGTTAGGGTAAGCGTAAGTTGTATGGATAAGGATAAGTGTAAGGGATAGGGTAAGGGTAAGTGTTAGGGTAAGGGTAAGGTTAATGGTAACCGTAAGTGTAAGGGTAAGGGTTAGGGTAACGGTATTAGTAAGGGGAAGGGGTAGGGGAAGTCTAAGGTTCTGGCTCAGGGTAAAAGTTAGAGTAAGGGTTAGGGTTAGGTAAGGATAAGTGTTAGGGTAATGGTTACGGTTAATTTTAGGGTTATGATGAGGGAAACGTAAGGGTATGTATTAGTTTAAGGGTAAGGTTAAAGATAAGATTAAGTGTAAGGTTTAGGATAAGGCTTAGGGTTAGAGTAAGGGTTTGGGTTAGGGTTAGGGATAGGGGTAGGGTTAGTGTTAATGTAAGGGTCAGGGTAAGGGTTGGGGTAAGGGTTAGGGTTAGGGTTTGGGTAAGGGTTACGATACACCCTTATTCCCATGCTGTGGCAGATGGGTGCATATCCAACAGTTCGTCTTATTAGTTACTTGAGAAATTGTTTGTATTAAGGTCAGGTGTAAGTTCTCATCCCAAGTTGCCCACCCCAAATCCGAGAACCGCACCCCTGCAATCATTAGGATCTGGAAAACCGTAATTTTGTTGGTCCAATTGGAGTGGTGGTCCATATCCTCGCTGGGGCCTTCTTCACCCTTGAATTGTGGATCCAAGCTGCTTGCTTCTTAATCTTAATGGCGGTGTGTGTTGTCAGTAATACTTGGTATGCTCCCATCCACTTTCCTTCCATTTTTCCTGCACGGGTTGTCCTGAAAAAGTCTTTATATATATATAATCCCCGAGCTTAAAGGGGTGGATTGGTTGATCCAACCCTCTAGCCCTGGTCCCTAAAACAAATGTATGTACTTTATTTAATTGTTTCTGAAGTTCAGTTATATAAGCATATAAATATTCTGATCCTAACTGCGTTAGGTCCTCTCCACTAAATAGAAATTGCTATGGCCTTCCATATAAGATTTTGAAGGGACTCAAATTTCCTTTTATTCTAGGTTTAACTCTAATTCCAAGTAATGCTAAAGGGAGGGATTGAGGCCATGACAAATTAGCTTCTTATCCAATTTTAGCTATTTATTGTTTAATTAAATGGTTCATTTTTTCTACCTGTCCACTTGCCTGTGGTCTATAAGGAGTATGCAGTTGCCAATCTATCTTTAGAATCTTACTTATCTGTTCTACCACTTGTGCACAAAAATGTGAAACTCTATCAGAAGACATTGCTACTAGAATCCCAAAGCATGGTATTATTTCATTTAACAAGACTTTAACCACTTCTCTTGCTTTGGTTGTTCGACAGGGAAAGGCTTCAGGCCTTCCTGAAAACGTGTCAGTCAGAACCAGTAAATAATGATACCCCCCTTTTCTAGGGAGTTCTGAAAAATCAATTTGCCACTGTTGCCCCGAATAATTTCCTTTACCGATTATTCCAAATTTTATTCTATCCTTGGTATTGGGGTTATTGTGTAAGCAAATGCTACATTGTTGAGTTACTTGTTTTATCATATCGTCCCACTAATGTCTGACTCAGGCTCTTATGCAGTGTGCCAGCTCCCCAATGCGTTTTATTGTGTTCTGTAAGAACTATGGGCCATGTCAAACTAGAGGGTATTACTATGGGGTTATCTTTTAAATATACTCATCCATCTGGTTTCATTTTACCTTTCAAATCTTCAATTAATTTTAAGTCTTCTTTTGTATAATTTGGATATAGTTTGGATTTTACCGTCTGGTATCAAAGACAATGCCTTCACCTCAGTTATTTCAGCTGCCTGCTTAGCCTCTGCCAATCGATTTTCCAATTTCAAAATCGGTGTTCCCCTTTTGGTGTCCCTGACAATGCATGATAGCTACCTTTTCTGGTTGTTTTACAGCCTCTAACAATTTTAAAATTTCTTCAGCATACTTTGTGTTTTCACTGAGCGGTCAGCAATCCATGTTCTTTCCAAATTGCTCCATGAGCATGTACCACACCGAATGTATATTTAGAATCTGTCCAAATATTTACCCTTTTTCCCGCTGCCAGTTCCAATGCTCTCGTGAGAGCAACTATCTCCGCCTTTTGAGCTGATGTTCCAGGGGGTAAAGGCTTAGACTCGATTACCTGCTGAGTAGTTGTTATAGTATATCCAGCTTTACGTTGTCTTTGCGTAACAAAACTGCTCCCATCCGTGAACCAAGTTTCTTCCGCGTCTTCCATGGGCTCCTCCTTAAGGTCTGGTCGGCTGGAATACACAGTCTCTAGAGTTTCTAAACAATCGTGAATCACAGCTTGTGCCGGAGCATCACTAAGAAAAGAGGCTAGATTCACAATATGAATTATCACAATTTCCACGTCGTCCTGTTCTACCAATATTGCTTGATATTTCAAAATCATCAATTCTTGTTTAAGTTGTTTAAAGACTTTTTGTGCTTCTCCAGTCCAGACTAACTTTGACTGGTTAATCTTTATCAATTCACATAGAGGCTTTACCAATAGTCCATAATTATAAATCCAAAGGCGACACCAACCTGTCATTCCTAAAAAGCTTTGTAGCTCCTTTACCATTTGAGGTTCTGGAGTCCGGCAAATGACTTCCTTATGTTCAGTTCCTAGTTCTCGTTGTCCTTCCGAAATGTCAAATCCCAGATAGGTCACACTTTGTTGAGCCAGCTGGACTTTCTGTCAAGAGACTTGATATCCATTTAAACCCAGAAAATTAAGACGACTTATAGTCCATTGAATACAACTCCCTTTAGTCTCGGTAGCTATTAAGAGATCATCTACATATTGTAACAAAGCACCTTCAGTGTCCGGAGGTATCCATGTTTCGAGTTCCCTTGCTAATTGGTTTCCAAAAATAGTGGGGCTATTCTTGAATCCTTGAGGTAGTAATGTCCACGTAAGCTGCGTCTTTCTGCCTGAATCGGGATTTTCCCATTCAAAGGCGAATAGGTTTTGGCTTTCTGTGGCTAGGCCTAGGCAGAAGAAGGCATCTTTTAAATCCAGTACGGTAAACCAGACTTGACTATTCTTTAATTTAGTCAGCAAAGTATAAGGGTTTGCCACTACTGGATGTATATCCTCAGTGATTTTATTTATGGCCCTCAAATCCTGAACTAGCCTATAGCTTTTTCATCTGCCTTTTTAATTGGCAATATGGGTGCATTGTATTCTGATTCGCATTCAATCAATAATCCATACTGTAAAAATTGATCAATTATCTCTTTAATTCCTTTCCTATCTTCTATCCTCAAAGGATATTACTTAACCTTAACGGGTTTCTCTCCTGGCTTTAATTTAATAATTAGTAAGGTCACATTTTTAGCTCTTCCAGGGACTTCGGTAGCCCAAACTCCTGGACATACTTGATCTGTGATCTCTAAAGGTATTTCACTTTTAGGGTCAGTTTGTATTAGTGCCAAGCTTAACACATTTATTAGTTGTTCTTCTCCTGTTCTTAATTCCATTTTCCCTTTTTCAAAGACAATTTCTGCTCCTACTTGCTCTAATAAATCTCTACCTAAGAGTGCCCATGAGGAGCTAGGCATAGATAAAAATCTGTGTATGCCCCATTGTTTCCCTAACTTGTACTTCAAAGGTTCACAAAAATAAGCCTTTTCGGTTACACCTTGTCCTGGTTTCAGTTAGAACAGAGTTAATTTTCTTCCTAGTAGCTGGGAGAATGCTATGTTTTGGCTTAGGATGAGAAGAGTGCTGATAACACCCCGATGTTTCAATTGTTGCAGAGCAATGCTTATAGCAAGCCAAGGACATCTCAGCTTCTTGCTCTGTCCTGCCAACAGGCAGGCTGGGGGTGCAGTAAGAGCTGGGAGGGGACAGACCCAGGACAGGTGACCCAAACTAGCCAAAGGGGTATTCCATAGCATCTGACGTCAGGCTAAACAATACATAGGGGTGGCTAGCCAGGGGGAGGGGGCCGGACTGCTCGGGGTTAGGCTGGGCATCGGTCAGCGGGTGGTGAGCAATTGCATTGTGCATCACTTGTTTGTACACATTATTAGTAGTGGTACTATTATCATCATTGTATTATTATTATTATTATTATTATTATTATTATTATTATTATTATTATTATTATTATTATTATTATTATTTTGTCTTATTAAACTGTCTTTATCTCAACTCACAGGCTTCACTTTCCATTTCTCTCCCCCATCCCAGAGAGGGAGGGGGAGGGGGAGCGAACAGCTGCGTGGTGTTTAGCTGCCGGCCGGGTTAAACCACGACACACCTTTTACCCTAACATAATAATTCTGTGAAGGCATTAATGCTTGATTTAGAACTGAATACGTTGCCCCATAGCAATAAGAAATTTCACTTCCATTCCTCCCCTAGCTTCATTATAACCAGTGGAGGATCCGCTAGGGTAGATTCCCCAGGTCCCCGTTATTCCTGTTGAAATCAGGGGTTGATTACCCTAGGAAAAGGCTAGTCAATTTGTCCTCCAAAGCCAGGTCCAAACCGTTTTGTTTTATTTATTTATTTATTTATTTATTTTCATTACATTTCAGAGTTGGTCCAAAAATTCCATAGGGCTTTCTTTTAGACCTTGTTGGAAGCATATTCTCAATTCCCAATTCATCCAGGTTTTAGTATTTACTTAACCGTTCATGATTTTCAGGATGATTCGGGTCTTAGTGGGGGTCGGTCAGGGGAATGCAATTGTCCACAGTTCCCTGAACGGTCCCATCAGCAATCTGAGCTCGCACATGAACTCAGGTTGTTTTAAGAGTGTACCTCTTTTCTGTTTCTGTGACAACTCTCTCGGACCGATCATGGTCCCTTTGCCCTAAAGGGCTAACACCCCTGATTTTAAGATCTCTGCCTCGGGCAGAGGCAGAACTATTAACATTCCTACATCCTCTTTCCCTGCTCATTCAACTTCAAACACCTTTAACACTTTCAACAACCCTTTTAACACTTCCTTTATCTTTCTCAAGCCTGTACTTCTCTAATGCCAACATCAAAGGTTCAGTCAGGGGCCAACTTAATTCCCTACCTTTTCCCACCAAGATGCTGAAACATCAGTATACAACATTTCATCCTGTTCTGCTTCTCAAAAAACAACATTAACTGTAGCAAAATATTATAGTTTAAAGTTCCATTTAGGGGCCACTTTTCTCCACATTCCAGCTTATAAAGCGGCCACCACTGATTACGATATTTTATCAATGTTTTCCTGTTCACACTTCCACCGGCAGATCCTCCAATATCCTTCCAGTGACTTAAAACACATCCTAACACACTTTTCTTTAAAATTTCACTGCTTGTTTGCCCCCCCCAGTTTCCAGTTTACACTTTCAGAATACACATGTTACTTACAAAAGCGTATCACAAAACGTATCACTCACAAAAATACGGGCACGCAATATCTTTCAGTAGCGATGCCACAAAACTACTATTACCAGCAATATTGCCAAAATCACAGTAACAATAGTCAGAGTCAAATTCCACATGCGATAAGTCAGAAAACCGAACTGTGTAACACCGTAACGATATCTTTCTTATAACAATGCCACGAACCTACTATTACCACCAGGAAAATAGCCAAAATCGCAGTAACAAGAACCAGAGTTAAATACCATACTCCATGAGTCAGAAAACCGAAATAGACAACACAATTCCAGATGGACCTTAAAGCGAGCTCCTTCCTTAAGGTCCCCAAACATGTACTTATGGTGCTAACCACAAAGTATATACCAAACACTGCCTCGCAGAAGATCACCTTCTGACTTACAGACAGTTCCAGATGACCGGTCTACCAGAAAACCAAACCAGAATAAAGAATATACTCACTTACAATGATGGGGTCCTTGTCTGCCTCCGCAGTGATCCGGTGAGTCGAGGAGTCCCTCCGGGAAATCCCGGGGGTACCCTAGGGAGTCCTGTTCCCAGCAGGTCCTGCAGTCCGGCAGAGAGGTTGTCCCATCTGGGTCGCCAAATTCATTCAAAGATCGAAGCCGAAATTCCTTTAAGTGGTATATTCTTTATTGCAGCGCTGGATGCACGGGGGATCTCTCCACCTATCGTGCATACCCAAAGCAGAAAGCAGTCTTGAATTTATACAATCAATCTATCAATATTCTACAAGCACCTATACATATGCATTACCTATCCCCGCCTTCCCTCGCTTCTCATGCTAATTAGCCTTTTGGCACCTTGCGCCTGCGCAGAGCCTTCCAAGAATTGTGGGCAGGGGTCTTTGGGACGTGGGCAGGGGTCTTTGGGAGGAAGACCCCGAGTCTTCCTCACAGTGTACTTTTCACCTTTGGTCAGGAATCTGCTGAATTGGCATGTTTCTTAATTGCAAGAGCTGGTTGTTGCCAATTCTCCCGTTTGTTGTATCTTTATAATGAATTCCAATGTCCAGTTTCGAGAGTTATAGTCCTTACATTCGTTTCTCTGTCCGCCTGCCGCTTCCTTATCATGAGTTCCAGTGTCTTGTTTCGAGATATACAGTCCTTGTCTGGGGATTGTCCTTGCCTCCCCAATACCTCCTTAATCAATCCCCCCTTTTCTTTTCCCATGCAAATTCTTTTGCATCAGGTACTTTCTTTATTTACAGTAACACAACAAAGCAGGCATCTAAACAACATGCACACAAATATTCCTAACACTACTAATACGATTAGAGCAATGAATACTTGTTTCAACCATTGGAAATTGGGCAACCAGGAGGTTAACTTATTCCATAGTTCACTAAAACTCCATGAAAGATCATCTTTACTGATCTCATGTAGGATCCTGGTCTGCTTCCATATTTCTTCCAGGTCGGTAGAGATCCTTCCACTCTGATCTACATACATACAACAACTTGTGTTTATTACTGTACAGACTCTCCCTTGAGTGGCCAGTAACAAGTCTAGGGCCATCCGATTTTGGAATACTACCTGTGATAAACTAGATATCTCTTCTTGTTGAGCCTTTATAGCATCCAGAATTTTGTTTTCTAACTTCTCTATAATTGCAGAAATATTAACTATTGCCTTTTCCAATTCACTCACTCCTAACCATGGGATAAACCATCGCACAAAACTATGAAAAGGGGCGTGTCTCTCTACCAATGGATTGTTAATTTTTCATCTGATTCTCCGGATCTGATTTCTCAAGTAACCTCGAGGCACTACATCATGTACTGTCATATTGGGGACTACCGCTCCAAGAGTGCAAGTTCCCTTCCAATTCTCAGGCAAGACCTTACGGGCTGTATCATTGCATAGCCAATACCACCCTTTTCCTTCTGGAACCGTCCAGCTGGTTGAATTTGCCCAGCCGCTAGTCGTACTAATATCAATTGTTCAATTACAAGATGTCTGATTTCCCACATAAGTAGTATCCGTATTTATACAATGCTGTTTTCCTATACCCTTAGGCGGGTTACACCTTTGTACACATACATAATAGGATTCTAACGGCATGAAGCTACTCACTTCTAGTTCCAAAACTGCTTAATATTTTCGACCCCAAGATGTGTTTTCCCACAAATTAGTCCAAGATAAGTTTGCAGGCAAGGGAATCCCAATTAACGATACACCCTTATTCCCATGCTGTGGCAGATGGGTGCATACCCAACAGTTCGTCTTATTAGTTACTTGAGAAATTGTTTGTATTAAGGTCAGGTGTAAGTTCTCATCCCAAGTTGCCCACCCCAAATCCGAGAACCGCACCCCTGCAATCATTAGGATCTGGAAAACCGTAATTTTGTTGGTCCAATTGGAGTGGTGGTCCATATCCTCGCCGGGGCCTTCTTCACCCTTGAATTGTGGATCCAAGCTGCTTGCTTCTTAATCTTAATGGCGGTGTGTGTTGTCAGTAATACTTGGTGTGGTCCCATCCACTTTCCTTCCATTTTTCCTGCACGGGTTGTCCTGAAAAAGTCTTTATATATATATAATCCCCGAGCTTAAAGAGGTGGATTGGTTGATCCAACCCTCTAGCCCTGGTCCCTAAAACAAATGTATGTACTTTATTTAATTGTTTCTGAAGTTCAGTTATATAAGCATATAAATATTCTGATCCTAACTGCGTTAGGTCCTCTCCACTAAATAGAAATTGCTATGGCCTTCCATATAAGATTTTGAAGGGACTCAAATTTCCTTTTATTCTAGGTTTAACTCTAATTCCAAGTAATGCTAAAGGGAGGGATTGAGGCCATGACAAATTAGCTTCTTATCCAATTTTAGCTATTTATTGTTTAATTAAATGGTTCATTTTTTCTACCTGTCCACTTGCCTGTGGTCTATAAGGAGTATGCAGTTGCCAATCTATCTTTAGAATCTTACTTATCTGTTCTACCACTTGTGCACAAAAATGTGAAACTCTATCAGAAGACATTGCTACTAGAATCCCAAAGCATGGTATTATTTCATTTAACAAGACTTTAACCACTTCTCTTGCTTTGTTTGTTCGACAGGGAAAGGCTTCAGGCCTTCCTGAAAACGTGTCAGTCAGAACCAGTAAATAATGATACCCCCCTTTTCTAGGGAGTTCTGAAAAATCAATTTGCCACTGTTGCCCCGAATAATTTCCTTTACCGATTATTCCAAATTTTATTCTATCCTTGGTATTGTGTAAGCAAATGCTACATTGTTGAGTTACTTGTTTTATCATATCGTCCCACTAATGTCTGACTCAGGCTCTTATGCAGTGTGCCAGCTCCCCAATGCGTTTTATTGTGTTCTGTAAGAACTATGGGCCATGTCAAACTAGAGGGTATTACTATGTGGTTATCTTTTAAATATACTCATCCATCTGGTTTCATTTTACCTTTCAAATCTTCAATTAATTTTAAGTCTTCTTTTGTATAATTTGGATATAGTTTGGATTTTACCGTCTGGTATCACAGACAATGCCTTCACCTCAGTTATTTCAGCTGCCTGCTTAGCCTCTGCCAATCGATTTTCCAATTTCAAAATCGGTGTTCCCCTTTTGGTGTCCCTGACAATGCATGATAGCTACCTTTTCTGGTTGTTTTACAGCCTCTAACAATTTTAAAATGTCTTCAGCATACTTTGTGTTTTCACTGAGCGGTCAGCAATCCATGTTCTTTCCAAATTGCTCCATGAGCATGTACCACGCCGAATGTATATTTAGAATCTGTCCAAATATTTACCCTTTTTCCCGCTGCCAGTTCCAATGCTCTCGTGAGAGCAACTATCTCCGCCTTTTGAGCTGATGTTCCAGGGGGTAAAGGCTTAGACTCGATTACCTGCTGAGTAGTTGTTATAGCATATCCAGCTTTACGTTGTCTTTGCGTAACAAAACTGCTCCCATCCGTGAACCAAGTTTCTTCCGCATCTTCCATGGGCTCCTCCTTAAGGTCTGGTCGGCTGGAATACACAGTCTCTAGAGTTTCTAAACAATCGTGAATCACAGCTTGTGCCGGAGCATCACTAAGAAAAGAGGCTAGATTCACAATATGAATTATCACAATTTCCACGTCGTCCTGTTCTACCAATATTGCTTGATATTTCAAAATCATCAATTCTTGTTTAAGTTGTTTAGAGACTTTTTGTGCTTCTCCAGTCCAGACTAACTTTGACTGGTTAATCTTTATCAATTCACATAGAGGCTTTACCAATAGTCCATAATTATAAATCCAAAGGCGACACCAACCTGTCATTCCTAAAAAGCTTTGTAGCTCCTTTACCATTTGAGGTTCTGGAGTCCGGCAAATGACTTCCTTATGTTCAGTTCCTAGTTCTCGTTGTCCTTCCGAAATGTCAAATCCCAGATAGGTCACACTTTGTTGAGCCAGCTGGACTTTCTGTCAAGAGACTTGATATCCATTTAAACCCAGAAAATTAAGACGACTTATAGTCCATTGAATACAACTCCCTTTAGTCTCGGTAGCTATTAAGAGATCATCTACATATTGTAACAAAGTACCTTCAGTGTCCGGAAGTATCCATGTTTCGAGTTCCCTTGCTAATTGGTTTCCAAAAATAGTGGGGCTATTCTTGAATCCTTGAGGTAGTAATGTCCACGTAAGCTGCGTCTTTCTGCCTGAATCGGGATTTTCCCATTCAAAGGCGAATAGGTTTTGGCTTTCTGTGGCTAAGCCTAGGCAGAAGAAGGCATCTTTTAAATCCAGTACGGTAAACCAGACTTGACTATTCTTTAATTTAGTCAGCAAAGTATAAGGGTTTGCCACTACTGGATGTATATCCTCAGTGATTTTATTTATGGCCCTCAAATCCTGAACTAGCCTATAGCTTTTTCATCTGCCTTTTTAATTGGCAATATGGGTGCATTGTATTCTGATTCGCATTCAATCAATAATCCATACTGTAAAAACTGATCAATTATCTCTTTAATTCCTTTCCTATCTTCTATCCTCAAAGGATATTACTTAACCTTAACGGGTTTCTCTCCTGGCTTTAATTTAATAATTAGTAAGGTCACATTTTTAGCTCTTCCAGGGACTTCGGTAGCCCAAACTCCTGGACATACTTGATCTGTGATCTCTAAAGGTATTTCACTTTTAGGGTCAGTTTGTATTAGTGCCAAGCTTAACACATTTATTAGTTGTTCTTCTCCTGTTCTTAATTCCATTTTCCCTTTTTCAAAGACAATTTCTGCTCCTACTTGCTCTAATAAATCTCTACCTAAGAGTGCCCATGAGGAGCTAGGCATAGATAAAAATCTGTGTATGCCCCATTGTTTCCCTAACTTGTACTTCAAAGGTTCACAAAAATAAGCCTTTTCGGTTACACCTTGTCCTGGTTTCAGTTAGAACAGAGTTAATTTTCTTCCTAGTAGCTGGGAGAATGCTATGTTTTGGCTTAGGATGAGAAGAGTGCTGATAACACCCCGATGTTTCAATTGTTGCAGAGCAATGCTTATAGCAAGCCAAGGACATCTCAGCTTCTTGCTCTGTCCTGCCAACAGGCAGGCTGGGGGTGCAGTAAGAGCTGGGAGGGGACAGACCCAGGACAGGTGACCCAAACTAGCCAAAGGGGTATTCCATAGCATCTGACGTCAGGCTAAACAATACATAGGGGTGGCTAGCCAGGGGGAGGGGGCCGGACTGCTCGGGGTTAGGCTGGGCATCGGTCAGCGGGTGGTGAGCAATTGCATTGTGCATCACTTGTTTGTACACATTATTAGTAGTGGTACTATTATCATCATTGTATTATTATTATTATTACTATTATTATTTTTATTATTTTGTCTTATTAAACTGTCTTTATCTCAACTCACGGGCTTCACTTTCCATTTCTCTCCCCCGTCCCAGAGAGGGAGGGGGAGGGGGAGGGAACAGCTGCGTGGTGTTTAGCTGCCGGCCGGGTTAAACCACGACACACCTTTTACCCTAACATAATAATTCTGTGAAGGCATTAATGCTTGATTTAGAACTGAATACGTTGCCCCATAGCAATAAGAAATTTCACTTCCATTCCTCCCCTAGCTTCATTATAACCAGTGGAGGATCCGCTAGGGTAGATTCCCCAGGTCCCCGTTATTCCTGTTGAAATCAGGGGTTGATTACCCTAGGAAAAGGCTAGTCAATTTGTCCTCCAAAGCCAGGTCCAAACCGTTTTGTTTTATTTATTTATTTATTTATTTATTTTCATTACATTTCAGAGTTGGTCCAAAAATTCCATAGGGCTTTCTTTTAGACCTTGTTGGAAGCATATTCTCAATTCCCAATTCATCCAGGTTTTAGTATTTACTTAACCATTCATAATTTTCAGGATGATTCGGGTCTTAGTGGGGGTCGGTCAGGGGAATGCAATTGTCCACAGTTCCCTGAACGGTCCCATCAGCAATCAGCTCGCACATGAACTCAGGTTGTTTTAAGAGTGTACCTCTTTTCTGTTTCTGTGACAACTCTCTCGGACCGATCATGGTCCCTTTGCCCTAAAGGGCTAACACCCATGATTTTAAGATCTCTGCCTCGGGCAGAGGCAGAACTATTAACATTCCTACATCCTCTTTCCCTGCTCATTCAACTTCAAACACCTTTAACACTTTCAACAACCCTTTTAACACTTCCTTTATCTTTCTCAAGCCTGTACTTCTCTAATGCCAACATCAAAGGTTCAGTCAGGGGCCAACTTAATTCCCTACCTTTTCCCACCAAGATGCTGAAACATCAGTATACAACATTTCATCCTGTTCTGCTTCTCAAAAAACAACATTAACTGTAGCAAAATATTATAGTTTAAAGTTCCATTTAGGGGCCACTTTTCTCCACATTCCAGCTTATAAAGCGGCCACCACTGATTACGATATTTTATCAATGTTTTCCTGTTCACACTTCCACCGGCAGATCCTCCAATATCCTTCCAGTGACTTAAAACACATCCTAACACACTTTTCTTTAAAATTTCACTGCTTGTTTGCCCCCCCAGTTTCCAGTTTACACTTTCAGAATACACACGTTACTTACAAAAGCGTATCACAAAACGTATCACTCACAAAAATACGGGCACGCAATATCTTTCAGTAGCGATGTCACAAAACTACTATTACCAGCAATATTGCCAAAATCACAGTAACAATAGTCAGAGTCAAATTCCACATGCGATAAGTCAGAAAACCGAACTGTGTAACACCGTAACGATATCTTTCTTATAACAATGCCACGAACCTACTATTACCACCAGGAAAATAGCCAAAATCGCAGTAACAAGAACCAGAGTTAAATACCATACTCCATGAGTCAGAAAACCGAAATAGACAACACAATTCCAGATGGACCTTAAAGCGAGCTCCTTCCTTAAGGTCCCCAAACATGTACTTATGGTGCTAACCACAAAGTATATACCAAACACTGCCTCGCAGAAGATCACCTTCTGACTTACAGACAGTTCCAGATGACCGGTCTACCAGAAAACCAAACCAGAATAAAGAATATACTCACTTACAATGATGGGGTCCTTGTCTGCCTCCGCAGTGATCCGGTGAGTCGAGGAGTCCCTCCGGGAAACCCCGGGGGTACCCTAGGGAGTCCTGTTCCCAGCAGGTCCTGCAGTCCGGCAGAGAGGTTGTCCCATCTGGGTCGCCAAATTCATTCAAAGATCGAAGCCGAAATTCCTTTAAGTGGTATATTCTTTATTGCAGCGCTGGATGCACGGGGGATCTCTCCACCTATCGTGCATACCCAAAGCAGAAAGCAGTCTTGAATTTATACAATCAATCTATCAATATTCTACAAGCACCTATACATATGCATTACCTATCCCCGCCTTCCCTCGCTTCTCATGCTAATTAGCCTTTTGGCACCTTGCGCCTGCGCAGAGCCTTCCAAGAATTGTGGGCAGGGGTCTTTGGGACATGGGCAGGGGTCTTTGGGAGGAAGACCCCGAGTCTTCCTCACAGTGTACTTTTCACCTTTGGTCAGGAATCTGCTGAATTGGCATGTTTCTTAATTGCAAGAGCTGGTTGTTGCCAATTCTCCCGTTTGTTGTATCTTTATAATGAATTCCAATGTCCAGTTTCGAGAGTTATAGTCCTTACATTCGTTTCTCTGTCCGCCTGCCGCTTCCTTATCATGAGTTCCAGTGTCTTGTTTCGAGATATACAGTCCTTGTCTGGGGATTGTCCTTGCCTCCCCAATACCTCCTTAACCAATCCCCCCTTTTCTTTTCCCATGCAAATTCTTTTGCATCAGGTACTTTCTTTATTTACAGTAACACAACAAAGCAGGCATCTAAACAACATGCACACAAATATTCCTAACACTACTAATACGATTAGAGCAATGAATACTTGTTTCAACCATTGGAAATTGGGCAACCAGGAGGTTAACTTATTCCATAGTTCACTAAAACTCCATGAAAGATCATCTTTACTGATCTCATGTAGGATCCTGGTCTGCTTCCATATTTCTTCCAGGTCGGTAGAGATCCTTCCACTCTGATCTACATACATACAACAACTTGTGTTTATTACTGTACAGACTCTCCCTTGAGTGGCCAGTAACAAGTCTAGGGCCATCCGATTTTGGAATACTACCTGTGATAAACTAGATATCTCTTCTTGTTGAGCCTTTATAGCATCCAGAATTTTGTTTTCTAACTTCTCTATAATTGCAGAAATATTAACTATTGCCTTTTCCAATTCACTCACTCCTAACCATGGGATAAACCATCGCACAAAACTATGAAAAGGGGTGTGTCTCTCTACCAATGGATTGTTAATTTTTCATCTGATTCTCCGGATCTGATTTCTCAAGTAACCTCGAGGCACTACATCATGTACTGTCATATTGGGGACTACCGCTCCAAGAGTGCAAGTTCCCTTCCAATTCTCAGGCAAGACCTTACGGGCTGTATCATTGCATAGCCAATACCACCCTTTTCCTTCTGGAACCGTCCAGCTGGTTGAATTTGCCCAGCCGCTAGTCGTACTAATATCAATTGTTCAATTACAAGATGTCTGATTTCCCACATAAGTAGTATGCGTATTTATACAATGCTGTTTTCCTATACCCTTAGGCGGGTTACACCTTTGTACACATACATAATAGGATTCTAACGGCATGAAGCTACTCACTTCTAGTTCCAAAACTGCTTAATATTTTCGACCCCAAGATGTGTTTTCCCACAAATTAGTCCAAGATAAGTTTGCAGGCAAGGGAATCCCAATTAACGATACACCCTTATTCCCATGCTGTGGCAGATGGGTGCATACCCAACAGTTCGTCTTATTAGTTACTTGAGAAATTGTTTGTATTAAGGTCAGGTGTAAGTTCTCATCCCAAGTTGCCCACCCCAAATCCGAGAACCGCACCCCTGCAATCATTAGGATCTGGAAAACCGTAATTTTGTTGGTCCAATTGGAGTGGTGGTCCATATCCTCGCCGGGGCCTTCTTCACCCTTGAATTGTGGATCCAAGCTGCTTGCTTCTTAATCTTAATGGCGGTGTGTGTTGTCAGTAATACTTGGTGTGGTCCCATCCACTTTCCTTCCATTTTTCCTGCACGGGTTGTCCTGAAAAAGTCTTTATATATATATAATCCCCGAGCTTAAAGAGGTGGATTGGTTGATCCAACCCTCTAGCCCTGGTCCCTAAAACAAATG
Source organism: Aythya marila (assembly GCF_965140915.1). NCBI lineage: Eukaryota > Metazoa > Chordata > Aves > Anseriformes > Anatidae > Aythya > Aythya marila. Next base: position 153,114 of record NW_028137120.1, on the reverse strand, counting down.
TATGTACTTTATTTAATTGTTTCTGAAGTTCAGTTATATAAGCATATAAATATTCTGATCCTAACTGCGTTAGGTCCTCTCCACTAAATAGAAATTGCTATGGCCTTCCATATAAGATTTTGAAGGGACTCAAATTTCCTTTTATTCTAGGTTTAACTCTAATTCCAAGTAATGCTAAAGGGAGGGATTGAGGCCATGACAAATTAGCTTCTTATCCAATTTTAGCTATTTATTGTTTAATTAAATGGTTCATTTTTTCTACCTGTCCACTTGCCTGTGGTCTATAAGGAGTATGCAGTTGCCAATCTATCTTTAGAATCTTACTTATCTGTTCTACCACTTGTGCACAAAAATGTGAAACTCTATCAGAAGACATTGCTACTAGAATCCCAAAGCATGGTATTATTTCATTTAACAAGACTTTAACCACTTCTCTTGCTTTGTTTGTTCGACAGGGAAAGGCTTCAGGCCTTCCTGAAAACGTGTCAGTCAGAACCAGTAAATAATGATACCCCCCTTTTCTAGGGAGTTCTGAAAAATCAATTTGCCACTGTTGCCCCGAATAATTTCCTTTACCGATTATTCCAAATTTTATTCTATCCTTGGTATTGTGTAAGCAAATGCTACATTGTTGAGTTACTTGTTTTATCATATCGTCCCACTAATGTCTGACTCAGGCTCTTATGCAGTGTGCCAGCTCCCCAATGCGTTTTATTGTGTTCTGTAAGAACTATGGGCCATGTCAAACTAGAGGGTATTACTATGTGGTTATCTTTTAAATATACTCATCCATCTGGTTTCATTTTACCTTTCAAATCTTCAATTAATTTTAAGTCTTCTTTTGTATAATTTGGATATAGTTTGGATTTTACCGTCTGGTATCACAGACAATGCCTTCACCTCAGTTATTTCAGCTGCCTGCTTAGCCTCTGCCAATCGATTTTCCAATTTCAAAATCGGTGTTCCCCTTTTGGTGTCCCTGACAATGCATGATAGCTACCTTTTCTGGTTGTTTTACAGCCTCTAACAATTTTAAAATGTCTTCAGCATACTTTGTGTTTTCACTGAGCGGTCAGCAATCCATGTTCTTTCCAAATTGCTCCATGAGCATGTACCACGCCGAATGTATATTTAGAATCTGTCCAAATATTTACCCTTTTTCCCGCTGCCAGTTCCAATGCTCTCGTGAGAGCAACTATCTCCGCCTTTTGAGCTGATGTTCCAGGGGGTAAAGGCTTAGACTCGATTACCTGCTGAGTAGTTGTTATAGCATATCCAGCTTTACGTTGTCTTTGCGTAACAAAACTGCTCCCATCCGTGAACCAAGTTTCTTCCGCATCTTCCATGGGCTCCTCCTTAAGGTCTGGTCGGCTGGAATACACAGTCTCTAGAGTTTCTAAACAATCGTGAATCACAGCTTGTGCCGGAGCATCACTAAGAAAAGAGGCTAGATTCACAATATGAATTATCACAATTTCCACGTCGTCCTGTTCTACCAATATTGCTTGATATTTCAAAATCATCAATTCTTGTTTAAGTTGTTTAGAGACTTTTTGTGCTTCTCCAGTCCAGACTAACTTTGACTGGTTAATCTTTATCAATTCACATAGAGGCTTTACCAATAGTCCATAATTATAAATCCAAAGGCGACACCAACCTGTCATTCCTAAAAAGCTTTGTAGCTCCTTTACCATTTGAGGTTCTGGAGTCCGGCAAATGACTTCCTTATGTTCAGTTCCTAGTTCTCGTTGTCCTTCCGAAATGTCAAATCCCAGATAGGTCACACTTTGTTGAGCCAGCTGGACTTTCTGTCAAGAGACTTGATATCCATTTAAACCCAGAAAATTAAGACGACTTATAGTCCATTGAATACAACTCCCTTTAGTCTCGGTAGCTATTAAGAGATCATCTACATATTGTAACAAAGCACCTTCAGTGTCCGGAAGTATCCATGTTTCGAGTTCCCTTGCTAATTGGTTTCCAAAAATAGTGGGGCTATTCTTGAATCCTTGAGGTAGTAATGTCCACGTAAGCTGCGTCTTTCTGCCTGAATCGGGATTTTCCCATTCAAAGGCGAATAGGTTTTGGCTTTCTGTGGCTAAGCCTAGGCAGAAGAAGGCATCTTTTAAATCCAGTACGGTAAACCAGACTTGACTATTCTTTAATTTAGTCAGCAAAGTATAAGGGTTTGCCACTACTGGATGTATATCCTCAGTGATTTTATTTATGGCCCTCAAATCCTGAACTAGCCTATAGCTTTTTCATCTGCCTTTTTAATTGGCAATATGGGTGCATTGTATTCTGATTCGCATTCAATCAATAATCCATACTGTAAAAACTGATCAATTATCTCTTTAATTCCTTTCCTATCTTCTATCCTCAAAGGATATTACTTAACCTTAACGGGTTTCTCTCCTGGCTTTAATTTAATAATTAGTAAGGTCACATTTTTAGCTCTTCCAGGGACTTCAGTAGCCCAAACTCCTGGACATACTTGATCTGTGATCTCTAAAGGTATTTCACTTTTAGGGTCAGTTTGTATTAGTGCCAAGCTTAACACATTTATTAGTTGTTCTTCTCCTGTTCTTAATTCCATTTTCCCTTTTTCAAAGACAATTTCTGCTCCTACTTGCTCTAATAAATCTCTACCTAAGAGTGCCCATGAGGAGCTAGGCATAGATAAAAATCTGTGTATGCCCCATTGTTTCCCTAACTTGTACTTCAAAGGTTCACAAAAATAAGCCTTTTCGGTTACACCTTGTCCTGGTTTCAGTTAGAACAGAGTTAATTTTCTTCCTAGTAGCTGGGAGAATGCTATGTTTTGGCTTAGGATGAGAAGAGTGCTGATAACACCCCGATGTTTCAATTGTTGCAGAGCAATGCTTATAGCAAGCCAAGGACATCTCAGCTTCTTGCTCTGTCCTGCCAACAGGCAGGCTGGGGGTGCAGTAAGAGCTGGGAGGGGACAGACCCAGGACAGGTGACCCAAACTAGCCAAAGGGGTATTCCATAGCATCTGACGTCAGGCTAAACAATACATAGGGGTGGCTAGCCAGGGGGAGGGGGCCGGACTGCTCGGGGTTAGGCTGGGCATCGGTCAGCGGGTGGTGAGCAATTGCATTGTGCATCACTTGTTTGTACACATTATTAGTAGTGGTACTATTATCATCATTGTATTATTATTATTATTATTATTATTATTATTATTATTATTATTATTATTATTATTATTATTATTATTATTATTTTGTCTTATTAAACTGTCTTTATCTCAACTCACAGGCTTCACTTTCCATTTCTCTCCCCCATCCCAGAGAGGGAGGGGGAGGGGGAGCGAACAGCTGCGTGGTGTTTAGCTGCCGGCCGGGTTAAACCACGACACACCTTTTACCCTAACATAATAATTCTGTGAAGGCATTAATGCTTGATTTAGAACTGAATACGTTGCCCCATAGCAATAAGAAATTTCACTTCCATTCCTCCCCTAGCTTCATTATAACCAGTGGAGGATCCGCTAGGGTAGATTCCCCAGGTCCCCGTTATTCCTGTTGAAATCAGGGGTTTGTTACCCTAGGAAAAGGCTAGTCAATTTGTCCTCCAAAGCCAGGTCCAAACCGTTTTGTTTTATTTATTTATTTATTTATTTATTTTCATTACATTTCAGAGTTGGTCCAAAAATTCCATAGGGCTTTCTTTTAGACCTTGTTGGAAGCATATTCTCAATTCCCAATTCATCCAGGTTTTAGTATTTACTTAACCGTTCATAATTTTCAGGATGATTCGGGTCTTAGTGGGGGTCGGTCAGGGGAATGCAATTGTCCACAGTTCCCTGAACGGTCCCATCAGCAATCAGCTCGCACATGAACTCAGGTTGTTTTAAGAGTGTACCTCTTTTCTGTTTCTGTGACAACTCTCTCGGACCGATCATGGTCCCTTTGCCCTAAAGGGCTAACACCCATGATTTTAAGATCTCTGCCTCGGGCAGAGGCAGAACTATTAACATTCCTACATCCTCTTTCCCTGCTCATTCAACTTCAAACACCTTTAACACTTTCAACAACCCTTTTAACACTTCCTTTATCTTTCTCAAGCCTGTACTTCTCTAATGCCAACATCAAAGGTTCAGTCAGGGGCCAACTTAATTCCCTACCTTTTCCCACCAAGATGCTGAAACATCAGTATACAACATTTCATCCTGTTCTGCTTCTCAAAAAACAACATTAACTGTAGCAAAATATTATAGTTTAAAGTTCCATTTAGGGGCCACTTTTCTCCACATTCCAGCTTATAAAGCGGCCACCACTGATTACGATATTTTATCAATGTTTTCCTGTTCACACTTCCACCGGCAGATCCTCCAATATCCTTCCAGTGACTTAAAACACATCCTAACACACTTTTCTTTAAAATTTCACTGCTTGTTTGCCCCCCCAGTTTCCAGTTTACACTTTCAGAATACACACGTTACTTACAAAAGCGTATCACAAAACGTATCACTCACAAAAATACGGGCACGCAATATCTTTCAGTAGCGATGTCACAAAACTACTATTACCAGCAATATTGCCAAAATCACAGTAACAATAGTCAGAGTCAAATTCCACATGCGATAAGTCAGAAAACCGAACTGTGTAACACCGTAACGATATCTTTCTTATAACAATGCCACGAACCTACTATTACCACCAGGAAAATAGCCAAAATCGCAGTAACAAGAACCAGAGTTAAATACCATACTCCATGAGTCAGAAAACCGAAATAGACAACACAATTCCAGATGGACCTTAAAGCGAGCTCCTTCCTTAAGGTCCCCAAACATGTACTTATGGTGCTAACCACAAAGTATATACCAAACACTGCCTCGCAGAAGATCACCTTCTGACTTACAGACAGTTCCAGATGACCGGTCTACCAGAAAACCAAACCAGAATAAAGAATATACTCACTTACAATGATGGGGTCCTTGTCTGCCTCCGCAGTGATCCGGTGAGTCGAGGAGTCCCTCCGGGAAATCCCGGGGGTACCCTAGGGAGTCCTGTTCCCAGCAGGTCCTGCAGTCCGGCAGAGAGGTTGTCCCATCTGGGTCGCCAAATTCATTCAAAGATCGAAGCCGAAATTCCTTTAAGTGGTATATTCTTTATTGCAGCGCTGGATGCACGGGGGATCTCTCCACCTATCGTGCATACCCAAAGCAGAAAGCAGTCTTGAATTTATACAATCAATCTATCAATATTCTACAAGCACCTATACATATGCATTACCTATCCCCGCCTTCCCTCGCTTCTCATGCTAATTAGCCTTTTGGCACCTTGCGCCTGCGCAGAGCCTTCCAAGAATTGTGGGCAGGGGTCTTTGGGACGTGGGCAGGGGTCTTTGGGAGGAAGACCCCGAGTCTTCCTCACAGTGTACTTTTCACCTTTGGTCAGGAATCTGCTGAATTGGCATGTTTCTTAATTGCAAGAGCTGGTTGTTGCCAATTCTCCCGTTTGTTGTATCTTTATAATGAATTCCAATGTCCAGTTTCGAGAGTTATAGTCCTTACATTCGTTTCTCTGTCCGCCTGCCGCTTCCTTATCATGAGTTCCAGTGTCTTGTTTCGAGATATACAGTCCTTGTCTGGGGATTGTCCTTGCCTCCCCAATACCTCCTTAATCAATCCCCCCTTTTCTTTTCCCATGCAAATTCTTTTGCATCAGGTACTTTCTTTATTTACAGTAACACAACAAAGCAGGCATCTAAACAACATGCACACAAATATTCCTAACACTACTAATACGATTAGAGCAATGAATACTTGTTTCAACCATTGGAAATTGGGCAACCAGGAGGTTAACTTATTCCATAGTTCACTAAAACTCCATGAAAGATCATCTTTACTGATCTCATGTAGGATCCTGGTCTGCTTCCATATTTCTTCCAGGTCGGTAGAGATCCTTCCACTCTGATCTACATACATACAACAACTTGTGTTTATTACTGTACAGACTCTCCCTTGAGTGGCCAGTAACAAGTCTAGGGCCATCCGATTTTGGAATACTACCTGTGATAAACTAGATATCTCTTCTTGTTGAGCCTTTATAGCATCCAGAATTTTGTTTTCTAACTTCTCTATAATTGCAGAAATATTAACTATTGCCTTTTCCAATTCACTCACTCCTAACCATGGGATAAACCATCGCACAAAACTATGAAAAGGGGCGTGTCTCTCTACCAATGGATTGTTAATTTTTCATCTGATTCTCCGGATCTGATTTCTCAAGTAACCTCGAGGCACTACATCATGTACTGTCATATTGGGGACTACCGCTCCAAGAGTGCAAGTTCCCTTCCAATTCTCAGGCAAGACCTTACGGGCTGTATCATTGCATAGCCAATACCACCCTTTTCCTTCTGGAACCGTCCAGCTGGTTGAATTTGCCCAGCCGCTAGTCGTACTAATATCAATTGTTCAATTACAAGATGTCTGATTTCCCACATAAGTAGTATGCGTATTTATACAATGCTGTTTTCCTATACCCTTAGGCGGGTTACACCTTTGTACACATACATAATAGGATTCTAACGGCATGAAGCTACTCACTTCTAGTTCCAAAACTGCTTAATATTTTCGACCCCAAGATGTGTTTTCCCACAAATTAGTCCAAGATAAGTTTGCAGGCAAGGGAATCCCAATTAACGATACACCCTTATTCCCATGCTGTGGCAGATGGGTGCATACCCAACAGTTCGTCTTATTAGTTACTTGAGAAATTGTTTGTATTAAGGTCAGGTGTAAGTTCTCATCCCAAGTTGCCCACCCCAAATCCGAGAACCGCACCCCTGCAATCATTAGGATCTGGAAAACCGTAATTTTGTTGGTCCAATTGGAGTGGTGGTCCATATCCTCGCCGGGGCCTTCTTCACCCTTGAATTGTGGATCCAAGCTGCTTGCTTCTTAATCTTAATGGCGGTGTGTGTTGTCAGTAATACTTGGTGTGGTCCCATCCACTTTCCTTCCATTTTTCCTGCACGGGTTGTCCTGAAAAAGTCTTTATATATATATAATCCCCGAGCTTAAAGAGGTGGATTGGTTGATCCAACCCTCTAGCCCTGGTCCCTAAAACAAATGTATGTACTTTATTTAATTGTTTCTGAAGTTCAGTTATATAAGCATATAAATATTCTGATCCTAACTGCGTTAGGTCCTCTCCACTAAATAGAAATTGCTATGGCCTTCCATATAAGATTTTGAAGGGACTCAAATTTCCTTTTATTCTAGGTTTAACTCTAATTCCAAGTAATGCTAAAGGGAGGGATTGAGGCCATGACAAATTAGCTTCTTATCCAATTTTAGCTATTTATTGTTTAATTAAATGGTTCATTTTTTCTACCTGTCCACTTGCCTGTGGTCTATAAGGAGTATGCAGTTGCCAATCTATCTTTAGAATCTTACTTATCTGTTCTACCACTTGTGCACAAAAATGTGAAACTCTATCAGAAGACATTGCTACTAGAATCCCAAAGCATGGTATTATTTCATTTAACAAGACTTTAACCACTTCTCTTGCTTTGTTTGTTCGACAGGGAAAGGCTTCAGGCCTTCCTGAAAACGTGTCAGTCAGAACCAGTAAATAATGATACCCCCCTTTTCTAGGGAGTTCTGAAAAATCAATTTGCCACTGTTGCCCCGAATAATTTCCTTTACCGATTATTCCAAATTTTATTCTATCCTTGGTATTGTGTAAGCAAATGCTACATTGTTGAGTTACTTGTTTTATCATATCGTCCCACTAATGTCTGACTCAGGCTCTTATGCAGTGTGCCAGCTCCCCAATGCGTTTTATTGTGTTCTGTAAGAACTATGGGCCATGTCAAACTAGAGGGTATTACTATGTGGTTATCTTTTAAATATACTCATCCATCTGGTTTCATTTTACCTTTCAAATCTTCAATTAATTTTAAGTCTTCTTTTGTATAATTTGGATATAGTTTGGATTTTACCGTCTGGTATCACAGACAATGCCTTCACCTCAGTTATTTCAGCTGCCTGCTTAGCCTCTGCCAATCGATTTTCCAATTTCAAAATCGGTGTTCCCCTTTTGGTGTCCCTGACAATGCATGATAGCTACCTTTTCTGGTTGTTTTACAGCCTCTAACAATTTTAAAATGTCTTCAGCATACTTTGTGTTTTCACTGAGCGGTCAGCAATCCATGTTCTTTCCAAATTGCTCCATGAGCATGTACCACGCCGAATGTATATTTAGAATCTGTCCAAATATTTACCCTTTTTCCCGCTGCCAGTTCCAATGCTCTCGTGAGAGCAACTATCTCCGCCTTTTGAGCTGATGTTCCAGGGGGTAAAGGCTTAGACTCGATTACCTGCTGAGTAGTTGTTATAGCATATCCAGCTTTACGTTGTCTTTGCGTAACAAAACTGCTCCCATCCGTGAACCAAGTTTCTTCCGCATCTTCCATGGGCTCCTCCTTAAGGTCTGGTCGGCTGGAATACACAGTCTCTAGAGTTTCTAAACAATCGTGAATCACAGCTTGTGCCGGAGCATCACTAAGAAAAGAGGCTAGATTCACAATATGAATTATCACAATTTCCACGTCGTCCTGTTCTACCAATATTGCTTGATATTTCAAAATCATCAATTCTTGTTTAAGTTGTTTAAAGACTTTTTGTGCTTCTCCAGTCCAGACTAACTTTGACTGGTTAATCTTTATCAATTCACATAGAGGCTTTACCAATAGTCCATAATTATAAATCCAAAGGCGACACCAACCTGTCATTCCTAAAAAGCTTTGTAGCTCCTTTACCATTTGAGGTTCTGGAGTCCGGCAAATGACTTCCTTATGTTCAGTTCCTAGTTCTCGTTGTCCTTCCGAAATGTCAAATCCCAGATAGGTCACACTTTGTTGAGCCAGCTGGACTTTCTGTCAAGAGACTTGATATCCATTTAAACCCAGAAAATTAAGACGACTTATAGTCCATTGAATACAACTCCCTTTAGTCTCGGTAGCTATTAAGAGATCATCTACATATTGTAACAAAGCACCTTCAGTGTCCGGAAGTATCCATGTTTCGAGTTCCCTTGCTAATTGGTTTCCAAAAATAGTGGGGCTATTCTTGAATCCTTGAGGTAGTAATGTCCACGTAAGCTGCGTCTTTCTGCCTGAATCGGGATTTTCCCATTCAAAGGCGAATAGGTTTTGGCTTTCTGTGGCTAAGCCTAGGCAGAAGAAGGCATCTTTTAAATCCAGTACGGTAAACCAGACTTGACTATTCTTTAATTTAGTCAGCAAAGTATAAGGGTTTGCCACTACTGGATGTATATCCTCAGTGATTTTATTTATGGCCCTCAAATCCTGAACTAGCCTATAGCTTTTTCATCTGCCTTTTTAATTGGCAATATGGGTGCATTGTATTCTGATTCGCATTCAATCAATAATCCATACTGTAAAAACTGATCAATTATCTCTTTAATTCCTTTCCTATCTTCTATCCTCAAAGGATATTACTTAACCTTAACGGGTTTCTCTCCTGGCTTTAATTTAATAATTAGTAAGGTCACAGTTTTAGCTCTTCCAGGGACTTCGGTAGCCCAAACTCCTGGACATACTTGATCTGTGATCTCTAAAGGTATTTCACTTTTAGGGTCAGTTTGTATTAGTGCCAAGCTTAACACATTTATTAGTTGTTCTTCTCCTGTTCTTAATTCCATTTTCCCTTTTTCAAAGACAATTTCTGCTCCTACTTGCTCTAATAAATCTCTACCTAAGAGTGCCCATGAGGAGCTAGGCATAGATAAAAATCTGTGTATGCCCCATTGTTTCCCTAACTTGTACTTCAAAGGTTCACAAAAATAAGCCTTTTCGGTTACACCTTGTCCTGGTTTCAGTTAGAACAGAGTTAATTTTCTTCCTAGTAGCTGGGAGAATGCTATGTTTTGGCTTAGGATGAGAAGAGTGCTGATAACACCCCGATGTTTCAATTGTTGCAGAGCAATGCTTATAGCAAGCCAAGGACATCTCAGCTTCTTGCTCTGTCCTGCCAACAGGCAGGCTGGGGGTGCAGTAAGAGCTGGGAGGGGACAGACCCAGGACAGGTGACCCAAACTAGCCAAAGGGGTATTCCATAGCATCTGACGTCAGGCTAAACAATACATAGGGGTGGCTAGCCAGGGGGAGGGGGCCGGACTGCTCGGGGTTAGGCTGGGCATCGGTCAGCGGGTGGTGAGCAATTGCATTGTGCATCACTTGTTTGTACACATTATTAGTAGTGGTACTATTATCATCATTGTATTATTATTATTATTATTATTATTATTATTATTATTATTATTATTATTATTATTATTATTATTATTATTATTATTATTATTATTTTGTCTTATTAAACTGTCTTTATCTCAACTCACAGGCTTCACTTTCCATTTCTCTCCCCCATCCCAGAGAGGGAGGGGGAGGGGGAGCGAACAGCTGCGTGGTGTTTAGCTGCCGGCCGGGTTAAACCACGACACACCTTTTACCCTAACATAATAATTCTGTGAAGGCATTAATGCTTGATTTAGAACTGAATACGTTGCCCCATAGCAATAAGAAATTTCACTTCTATTCCTCCCCTAGCTTCATTATAACCAGTGGAGGATCCGCTAGGGTAGATTCCCCAGGTCCCCGTTATTCCTGTTGAAATCAGGGGTTTGTTACCCTAGGAAAAGGCTAGTCAATTTGTCCTCCAAAGCCAGGTCCAAACCGTTTTGTTTTATTTATTTATTTATTTATTTATTTTCATTACATTTCAGAGTTGGTCCAAAAATTCCATAGGGCTTTCTTTTAGACCTTGTTGGAAGCATATTCTCAATTCCCAATTCATCCAGGTTTTAGTATTTACTTAACCGTTCATAATTTTCAGGATGATTCGGGTCTTAGTGGGGGTCGGTCAGGGGAATGCAATTGTCCACAGTTCCCTGAACGGTCCCATCAGCAATCAGCTCGCACATGAACTCAGGTTGTTTTAAGAGTGTACCTCTTTTCTGTTTCTGTGACAACTCTCTCGGACCGATCATGGTCCCTTTGCCCTAAAGGGCTAACACCCATGATTTTAAGATCTCTGCCTCGGGCAGAGGCAGAACTATTAACATTCCTACATCCTCTTTCCCTGCTCATTCAACTTCAAACACCTTTAACACTTTCAACAACCCTTTTAACACTTCCTTTATCTTTCTCCAGCCTGTACTTCTCTAATGCCAACATCAAAGGTTCAGTCAGGGGCCAACTTAATTCCCTACCTTTTCCCACCAAGATGCTGAAACATCAGTATACAACATTTCATCCTGTTCTGCTTCTCAAAAAACAACATTAACTGTAGCAAAATATTACAGTTTAAAGTTCCATTTAGGGGCCACTTTTCTCCACATTCCAGCTTATAAAGCGGCCACCACTGATTACGATATTTTATCAATGTTTTCCTGTTCACACTTCCACCGGCAGATCCTCCAATATCCTTCCAGTGACTTAAAACACATCCTAACACACTTTTCTTTAAAATTTCACTGCTTGTTTGCCCCCCCAGTTTCCAGTTTACACTTTCAGAATACACATGTTACTTACAAAAGCGTATCACAAAACGTATCACTCACAAAACTACGGGCACGCAATATCTTTCAGTAGCGATGTCACAAAACTACTATTACCAGCAATATTGCCAAAATCACAGTAACAATAGTCAGAGTCAAATTCCACATGCGATAAGTCAGAAAACCGAACTGTGTAACACCGTAACGATATCTTTCTTATAACAATGCCACGAACCTACTATTACCACCAGGAAAATAGCCAAAATCGCAGTAACAAGAACCAGAGTTAAATACCATACTCCATGAGTCAGAAAACCGAAATAGACAACACAATTCCAGATGGACCTTAAAGCGAGCTCCTTCCTTAAGGTCCCCAAACATGTACTTATGGTGCTAACCACAAAGTATATACCAAACACTGCCTCGCAGAAGATCACCTTCTGACTTACAGACAGTTCCAGATGACCGGTCTACCAGAAAACCAAACCAGAATAAAGAATATACTCACTTACAATGATGGGGTCCTTGTCTGCCTCCGCAGTGATCCGGTGAGTCGAGGAGTCCCTCCGGGAAATCCCAGGGGTACCCTAGGGAGTCCTGTTCCCAGCAGGTCCTGCAGTCCGGCAGAGAGGTTGTCCCATCTGGGTCGCCAAATTCATTCAAAGATCGAAGCCGAAATTCCTTTAAGTGGTATATTCTTTATTGCAGCGCTGGATGCACGGGGGATCTCTCCACCTATCGTGCATACCCAAAGCAGAAAGCAGTCTTGAATTTATACAATCAATCTATCAATCCCCGCCTTCCCTCGCTTCTCATGCTAATTAGCCTTTTGGCACCTTGCGCCTGCGCAGAGCCTTCCAAGAATTGTGGGCAGGGGTCTTTGGGACGTGGGCAGGGGTCTTTGGGAGGAAGACCCCGAGTCTTCCTCACAGTGTACTTTTCACCTTTGGTCAGGAATCTGCTGAATTGGCATGTTTCTTAATTGCAAGAGCTGGTTGTTGCCAATTCTCCCGTTTGTTGTATCTTTATAATGAATTCCAATGTCCAGTTTCGAGAGTTATAGTCCTTACATTCGTTTCTCTGTCCGCCTGCCGCTTCCTTATCATGAGTTCCAGTGTCTTGTTTCGAGATATACAGTCCTTGTCTGGGGATTGTCCTTGCCTCCCCAATACCTCCTTAATCAATCCCCCCTTTTCTTTTCCCATGCAAATTCTTTTGCATCAGATACTTTCTTTATTTACAGTAACACAACAAAGCAGGCATCTAAACAACATGCACACAAATATTCCTAACACTACTAATACGATTAGAGCAATGAATACTTGTTTCAACCATTGGAAATTGGGCAACCAGGAGGTTAACTTATTCCATAGTTCACTAAAACTCCATGAAAGATCATCTTTACTGATCTCATGTAGGATCCTGGTCTGCTTCCATATTTCTTCCAGGTCGGTAGAGATCCTTCCACTCTGATCTACATACATACAACAACTTGTGTTTATTACTGTACAGACTCCCCCTTGAGTGGCCAGTAACAAGTCTAGGGCCATCCGATTTTGGAATACTACCTGTGATAAACTAGATATCTCTTCTTGTTGAGCCTTTATAGCATCCAGAATTTTGTTTTCTAACTTCTCTATAATTGCAGAAATATTAACTATTGCCTTTTCCAATTCACTCACTCCTAACCATGGGATAAACCATCGCACAAAACTATGAAAAGGGGCGTGTCTCTCTACCAATGGATTGTTAATTTTTCATCTGATTCTCCGGATATGATTTCTCAAGTAACCTCGAGGCACTACATCATGTACTGTCATATTGGGGACTACCGCTCCAAGAGTGCAAGTTCCCTTCCAATTCTCAGGCAAGACCTTACGGGCTGTATCATTGCATAGCCAATACCACCCTTTTCCTTCTGGAACCGTCCAGCTGGTTGAATTTGCCCAGCCGCTAGTCGTACTAATATCAATTGTTCAATTACAAGATGTCTGATTTCCCACATAAGTAGTATCCGTATTTATACAATGCTGTTTTCCTATACCCTTAGGCGGGTTACACCTTTGTACACACACATAATAGGATTCTAACGGCATGAAGCTACTCACTTCTAGTTCCAAAACTGCTTAATATTTTCGACCCCAAGATGTGTTTTCCCACAAATTAGTCCAAGATAAGTTTGCAGGCAAGGGAATCCCAATTAACGATACACCCTTATTCCCATGCTGTGGCAGATGGGTGCATACCCAACAGTTCGTCTTATTAGTTACTTGAGAAATTGTTTGTATTAAGGTCAGGTGTAAGTTCTCATCCCAAGTTGCCCACCCCAAATCCGAGAACCGCACCCCTGCAATCATTAGGATCTGGAAAACCGTAATTTTGTTGGTCCAATTGGAGTGGTGGTCCATATCCTCGCCGGGGCCTTCTTCACCCTTGAATTGTGGATCCAAGCTGCTTGCTTCTTAATCTTAATGGCGGTGTGTGTTGTCAGTAATACTTGGTGTGGTCCCATCCACTTTCCTTCCATTTTTCCTGCACGGGTTGTCCTGAAAAAGTCTTTATATATATATAATCCCCGAGCTTAAAGAGGTGGATTGGTTGATCCAACCCTCTAGCCCTGGTCCCTAAAACAAATGTATGTACTTTATTTAATTGTTTCTGAAGTTCAGTTATATAAGCATATAAATATTCTGATCCTAACTGCGTTAGGTCCTCTCCACTAAATAGAAATTGCTATGGCCTTCCATATAAGATTTTGAAGGGACTCAAATTTCCTTTTATTCTAGGTTTAACTCTAATTCCAAGTAATGCTAAAGGGAGGGATTGAGGCCATGACAAATTAGCTTCTTATCCAATTTTAGCTATTTATTGTTTAATTAAATGGTTCATTTTTTCTACCTGTCCACTTGCCTGTGGTCTATAAGGAGTATGCAGTTGCCAATCTATCTTTAGAATCTTACTTATCTGTTCTACCACTTGTGCACAAAAATGTGAAACTCTATCAGAAGACATTGCTACTAGAATCCCAAAGCATGGTATTATTTCATTTAACAAGACTTTAACCACTTCTCTTGCTTTGTTTGTTCGACAGGGAAAGGCTTCAGGCCTTCCTGAAAACGTGTCAGTCAGAACCAGTAAATAATGATACGCCCCTTTTCTAGGGAGTTCTGAAAAATCAATTTGCCACTGTTGCCCCGAATAATTTCCTTTACCGATTATTCCAAATTTTATTCTATCCTTGGTATTGTGTAAGCAAATGCTACATTGTTGAGTTACTTGTTTTATCATATCGTCCCACTAATGTCTGACTCAGGCTCTTATGCAGTGTGCCAGCTCCCCAATGCGTTTTATTGTGTTCTGTAAGAACTATGGGCCATGTCAAACTAGAGGGTATTACTATGTGGTTATCTTTTAAATATACTCATCCATCTGGTTTCATTTTACCTTTCAAATCTTCAATTAATTTTAAGTCTTCTTTTGTATAATTTGGATATAGTTTGGATTTTACCGTCTGGTATCAAAGACAATGCCTTCACCTCAGTTATTTCAGCTGCCTGCTTAGCCTCTGCCAATCGATTTTCCAATTTCAAAATCGGTGTTCCCCTTTTGGTGTCCCTGACAATGCATGATAGCTACCTTTTCTGGTTGTTTTACAGCCTCTAACAATTTTAAAATGTCTTCAGCATACTTTGTGTTTTCACTGAGCGGTCAGCAATCCATGTTCTTTCCAAATTGCTCCATGAGCATGTACCACGCCGAATGTATATTTAGAATCTGTCCAAATATTTACCCTTTTTCCCGCTGCCAGTTCCAATGCTCTCGTGAGAGCAACGATCTCCGCCTTTTGAGCTGATGTTCCAGGGGGTAAAGGCTTAGACTCGATTACCTGCTGAGTAGTTGTTATAGCATATCCAGCTTTACGTTGTCTTTGCGTAACAAAACTGCTCCCATCCGTGAACCAAGTTTCTTCCGCGTCTTCCATGGGCTCCTCCTTAAGGTCTGGTCGGCTGGAATACACAGTCTCTAGAGTTTCTAAACAATCGTGAATCACAGCTTGTGCCGGAGCATCACTAAGAAAAGAGGCTAGATTCACAATATGAATTATCACAATTTCCACGTCGTCCTGTTCTACCAATATTGCTTGATATTTCAAAATCATCAATTCTTGTTTAAGTTGTTTAAAGACTTTTTGTGCTTCTCCAGTCCAGACTAACTTTGACTGGTTAATCTTTATCAATTCACATAGAGGCTTTACCAATAGTCCATAATTATAAATCCAAAGGCGACACCAACCTGTCATTCCTAAAAAGCTTTGTAGCTCCTTTACCATTTGAGGTTCTGGAGTCCGGCAAATGACTTCCTTATGTTCAGTTCCTAGTTCTCGTTGTCCTTCCGAAATGTCAAATCCCAGATAGGTCACACTTTGTTGAGCCAGCTGGACTTTCTGTCAAGAGACTTGATATCCATTTAAACCCAGAAAATTAAGACGACTTATAGTCCATTGAATACAACTCCCTTTAGTCTCGGTAGCTATTAAGAGATCATCTACATATTGTAACAAAGCACCTTCAGTGTCCGGAGGTATCCATGTTTCGAGTTCCCTTGCTAATTGGTTTCCAAAAATAGTGGGGCTATTCTTGAATCCTTGAGGTAGTAGTGTCCACGTAAGCTGCGTCTTTCTGCCCGAATCGGGATTTTCCCATTCAAAGGCGAATAGGTTTTGGCTTTCTGTGGCTAAGCCTAGGCAGAAGAAGGCATCTTTTAAATCCAGTACGGTAAACCAGACTTGACTATTCTTTAATTTAGTCAGCAAAGTATAAGGGTTTGCCACTACTGGATGTATATCCTCAGTGATTTTATTTATGGCCCTCAAATCCTGAACTAGCCTATAGCTTTTTCATCTGCCTTTTTAATTGGCAATATGGGTGCATTGTATTCTGATTCGCATTCAATCAATAATCCATACTGTAAAAACTGATCAATTATCTCTTTAATTCCTTTCCTATCTTCTATCCTCAAAGGATATTACTTAACCTTAACGGGTTTCTCTCCTGGCTTTAATTTAATAATTATTAAGGTCACAGTTTTAGCTCTTCCAGGGACTTCGGTAGCCCAAACTCCTGGACATACTTGATCTGTGATCTCTAAAGGTATTTCACTTTTAGGGTCAGTTTGTATTAGTGCCAAGCTTAACACATTTATTAGTTGTTCTTCTCCTGTTCTTAATTCCATTTTCCCTTTTTCAAAGACAATTTCTGCTCCTACTTGCTCTAATAAATCTCTACCTAAGAGTGCCCATGAGGAGCTAGGCATAGATAAAAATCTGTGTATGCCCCATTGTTTCCCTAACTTGTACTTCAAAGGTTCACAAAAATAAGCCTTTTCGGTTACACCTTGTCCTGGTTTCAGTTAGAACAGAGTTAATTTTCTTCCTAGTAGCTGGGAGAATGCTATGTTTTGGCTTAGGATGAGAAGAGTGCTGATAACACCCCGGTGTTTCAATTGTTGCAGAGCAATGCTTATAGCAAGCCAAGGACATCTCAGCTTCTTGCTCTGTCCTGCCAACAGGCAGGCTGGGGGTGCAGTAAGAGCTGGGAGGGGACAGACCCAGGACAGGTGACCCAAACTAGCCAAAGGGGTATTCCATAGCATCTGACGTCAGGCTAAACAATACATAGGGGTGGCTAGCCAGGGGGAGGGGGCCGGACTGCTCGGGGTTAGGCTGGGCATCGGTCAGCGGGTGGTGAGCAATTGCATTGTGCATCACTTGTTTGTACACATTATTACTAGTGGTACTATTATCATCATTGTATTATTATTATTATTATTGTTGTTGTTGTTGTTGTTATTATTATTATTATTATTATTATTATTATTATTATTATTATTATTTTGTCTTATTAAACTGTCTTTATCTCAGCTCACAGGCTTCACTTTCCATTTCTCTCCCCCGTCCCAGAGAGGGAGGGGGAGGGGGAGGGAACAGCTGCGTGGTGTTTAGCTGCCGGCCGGGTTAAACCACGACACACCTTTTACCCTAACATAATAATTCTGTGAAGGCATTAATGCTTGATTTAGAACTGAATACGTTGCCCCATAGCAATAAGAAATTTCACTTCCATTCCTCCCCTAGCTTCATTATAACCAGTGGAGGATCCGCTAGGGTAGATTCCCCAGGTCCCCGTTATTCCTGTTGAAATCAGGGGTTGATTACCCTAGGAAAAGGCTAGTCAATTTGTCCTCCAAAGCCAGGTCCAAACCGTTTTGTTTTATTTATTTATTTATTTATTTATTTTCATTACATTTCAGAGTTGGTCCAAAAATTCCATAGGGCTTTCTTTTAGACCTTGTTGGAAGCATATTCTCAATTCCCAATTCATCCAGGTTTTAGTATTTACTTAACTGTTCATGATTTTCAGGATGATTCGGGTCTTAGTGGGGGTCGGTCAGGGGAATGCAATTGTCCACAGTTCCCTGAACGGTCCCATCAGCAATCTGAGCTCGCACATGAACTCAGGTTGTTTTAAGAGTTAACTGTTTTTCTGTTTCTGTGACAACTCTCTCGGACCCATCATGGTCCCTTTGCCCTACAGGGCTAACACCCATGATTTTAAGATCTCTGCCTCGGGCAGAGGCAGAACTATTAACATTCCTACATCCTCTTTCCCTGCTCATTCAACTTCAAACACCTTTAACACTTTCAACAACCCTTTTAACACTTCCTTTATCTTTCTCCAGCCTGTACTTCTCTAATGCCAACATCAAAGGTTCAGTCAGGGGCCAACTTAATTCCCTACCTTTTCCCACCAAGATGCTGAAACATCAGTATACAACATTTCATCCTGTTCTGCTTCTCAAAAAACAACATTAACTGTAGCAAAATATTACAGTTTAAAGTTCCATTTAGGGGCCACTTTTCTCCACATTCCAGCTTATAAAGCGGCCACCACTGATTACGATATTTTATCAATGTTTTCCTGTTCACACTTCCACCGGCAGATCCTCCAATATCCTTCCAGTGACTTAAAACACATCCTAACACACTTTTCTTTAAAATTTCACTGCTTGTTTGCCCCCCCAGTTTCCAGTTTACACTTTCAGAATACACACGTTACTTACAAAAGCGTATCACAAAACGTATCACTCACAAAAATACGGGCACGCAATATCTTTCAGTAGCGATGTCACAAAACTACTATTACCAGCAATATTGCCAAAATCACAGTAACAATAGTCAGAGTCAAATTCCACATGCGATAAGTCAGAAAACCGAACTGTGTAACACCGTAACGATATCTTTCTTATAACAATGCCACGAACCTACTATTACCACCAGGAAAATAGCCAAAATCGCAGTAACAATAACCAGAGTTAAATACCATACTCCATGAGTCAGAAAACCGAAATAGACAACACAATTCCAGATGGACCTTAAAGCGAGCTCCTTCCTTAAGGTCCCCAAACATGTACTTATGGTGCTAACCACAAAGTATATACCAAACACTGCCTCGCAGAAGATCACCTTCTGACTTACAGACAGTTCCAGATGACCGGTCTACCAGAAAACCAAACCAGAATAAAGAATATACTCACTTACAATGATGGGGTCCTTGTCTGCCTCCGCAGTGATCCGGTGAGTCGAGGAGTCCCTCCGGGAAATCCCGGGGGTACCCTAGGGAGTCCTGTTCCCAGCAGGTCCTGCAGTCCGGCAGAGAGGTTGTCCCATCTGGGTCGCCAAATTCATTCAAAGATCGAAGCCGAAATTCCTTTAAGTGGTATATTCTTTATTGCAGCGCTGGATGCACGGGGGATCTCTCCACCTATCGTGCATACCCAAAGCAGAAAGCAGTCTTGAATTTATACAATCAATCTATCAATATTCTACAAGCACCTATACATATGCATTACCTATCCCCGCCTTCCCTCGCTTCTCATGCTAATTAGCCTTTTGGCACCTTGCGCCTGCGCAGAGCCTTCCAAGAATTGTGGGCAGGGGTCTTTGGGACGTGGGCAGGGGTCTTTGGGAGGAAGACCCCGAGTCTTCCTCACAGTGTACTTTTCACCTTTGGTCAGGAATCTGCTGAATTGGCATGTTTCTTAATTGCAAGAGCTGGTTGTTGCCAATTCTCCCGTTTGTTGTATCTTTATAATGAATTCCAATGTCCAGTTTCGAGAGTTATAGTCCTTACATTCGTTTCTCTGTCCGCCTGCCGCTTCCTTATCATGAGTTCCAGTGTCTTGTTTCGAGATATACAGTCCTTGTCTGGGGATTGTCCTTGCCTCCCCAATACCTCCTTAATCAATCCCCCCTTTTCTTTTCCCATGCAAATTCTTTTGCATCAGATACTTTCTTTATTTACAGTAACACAACAAAGCAGGCATCTAAACAACATGCACACAAATATTCCTAACACTACTAATACGATTAGAGCAATGAATACTTGTTTCAACCATTGGAAATTGGGCAACCAGGAGGTTAACTTATTCCATAGTTCACTAAAACTCCATGAAAGATCATCTTTACTGATCTCATGTAGGATCCTGGTCTGCTTCCATATTTCTTCCAGGTCGGTAGAGATCCTTCCACTCTGATCTACATACATACAACAACTTGTGTTTATTACTGTACAGACTCCCCCTTGAGTGGCCAGTAACAAGTCTAGGGCCATCCGATTTTGGAATACTACCTGTGATAAACTAGATATCTCTTCTTGTTGAGCCTTTATAGCATCCAGAATTTTGTTTTCTAACTTCTCTATAATTGCAGAAATATTAACTATTGCCTTTTCCAATTCACTCACTCCTAACCATGGGATAAACCATCGCACAAAACTATGAAAAGGGGCGTGTCTCTCTACCAATGGATTGTTAATTTTTCATCTGATTCTCCGGATCTGATTTCTCAAGTAACCTCGAGGCACTACATCATGTACTGTCATATTGGGGACTACCGCTCCAAGAGTGCAAGTTCCCTTCCAATTCTCAGGCAAGACCTTACGGGCTGTATCATTGCATAGCCAATACCACCCTTTTCCTTCTGGAACCGTCCAGCTGGTTGAATTTGCCCAGCCGCTAGTCGTACTAATATCAATTGTTCAATTACAAGATGTCTGATTTCCCACATAAGTAGTATCCGTATTTATACAATGCTGTTTTCCTATACCCTTAGGCGGGTTACACCTTTGTACACACACATAATAGGATTCTAACGGCAAGAAGCTACTCAGTTCTAGTTCCAAAACTGCTTAATATTTTCGACCCCAAGATGTGTTTTCCCACAAATTAGTCCAAGATAAGTTTGCAGGCAAGGGAATCCCAATTAACGATACACCCTTATTCCCATGCTGTGGCAGATGGGTGCATACCCAACAGTTCGTCTTATTAGTTACTTGAGAAATTGTTTGTATTAAGGTCAGGTGTAAGTTCTCATCCCAAGTTGCCCACCCCAAATCCGAGAACCGCACCCCTGCAATCATTAGGATCTGGAAAACCGTAATTTTGTTGGTCCAATTGGAGTGGTGGTCCATATCCTCGCCGGGGCCTTCTTCACCCTTGAATTATGGATCCAAGCTGCTTGCTTCTTAATCTTAATGGCGGTGTGTGTTGTCAGTAATACTTGGTGTGGTCCCATCCACTTTCCTTCCATTTTTCCTGCACGGGTTGTCCTGAAAAAGTCTTTATATATATATAATCCCCGAGCTTGAAGGGGTGGATTGGTTGATCCAACCCTCTAGCCCTGGTCCCTAAAACAAATGTATGTACTTTATTTAATTGTTTCTGAAGTTCAGTTATATAAGCATATAAATATTCTGATCCTAACTGCGTTAGGTCCTCTCCACTAAATAGAAATTGCTATGGCCTTCCATATAAGATTTTGAAGGGACTCAAATTTCCTTTTATTCTAGGTTTAACTCTAATTCCAAGTAATGCTAAAGGGAGGGATTGAGGCCATGACAAATTAGCTTCTTATCCAATTTTAGCTATTTATTGTTTAATTAAGTGGTTCATTTTTTCTACCTGTCCACTTGCCTGTGGTCTATAAGGAGTATGCAGTTGCCAATCTATCTTTAGAATCTTACTTATCTGTTCTACCACTTGTGCACAAAAATGTGAAACTCTATCAGAAGACATTGCTACTAGAATCCCAAAGCATGGTATTATTTCATTTAACAAGACTTTAACCACTTCTCTTGCTTTGGTTGTTCGACAGGGAAAGGCTTCAGGCCTTCCTGAAAACGTGTCAGTCAGAACCAGTAAATAATGATACCCCCCTTTTCTAGGGAGTTCTGAAAAATCAATTTGCCACTGTTGCCCCGAATAATTTCCTTTACCGATTATTCCAAATTTTATTCTATCCTTGGTATTGTGTAAGCAAATGCTACATTGTTGAGTTACTTGTTTTATCATATCGTCCCACTAATGTCTGACTCGGGCTCTTATGCAGTGTGCCAGCTCCCCAGTGCGTTTTATTGTGTTCTGTAAGAACTATGGGCCATGTCAAACTAGAGGGTATTACTATGTGGTTATCTTTTAAATATACTCATCCATCTGGTTTCATTTTACCTTTCAAATCTTCAATTAATTTTAAGTCTTCTTTTGTATAATTTGGATATAGTTTGGATTTTACCGTCTGGTATCAAAGACAATGCCTTCACCTCAGTTATTTCAGCTGCCTGCTTAGCCTCTGCCAATCGATTTTCCAATTTCAAAATCGGTGTTCCCCTTTTGGTGTCCCTGACAATGCATGATAGCTACCTTTTCTGGTTGTTTTACAGCCTCTAACAATTTTAAAATGTCTTCAGCATACTTTGTGTTTTCACTGAGTGGTCAGCAATCCATGTTCTTTCCAAATTGCTCCATGAGCATGTACCACGCCGAATGTATATTTAGAATCTGTCCAAATATTTACCCTTTTTCCCGCTGCCAGTTCCAATGCTCTCGTGAGAGCAACGATCTCCGCCTTTTGAGCTGATGTTCCAGGGGGTAAAGGCTTAGACTCGATTACCTGCTGAGTAGTTGTTATAGCATATCCAGCTTTACGTTGTCTTTGCGTAACAAAACTGCTCCCATCCGTGAACCAAGTTTCTTCCGCGTCTTCCATGGGCTCCTCCTTAAGGTCTGGTCGGCTGGAATACACAGTCTCTAGAGTTTCTAAACAATCGTGAATCACAGCTTGTGCCGGAGCATCACTAAGAAAAGAGGCTAGATTCACAATATGAATTATCACAATTTCCACGTCGTCCTGTTCTACCAATATTGCTTGATATTTCAAAATCATCAATTCTTGTTTAAGTTGTTTAAAGACTTTTTGTGCTTCTCCAGTCCAGACTAACTTTGACTGGTTAATCTTTATCAATTCACATAGAGGCTTTACCAATAGTCCATAATTATAAATCCAAAGGCGACACCAACCTGTCATTCCTAAAAAGCTTTGTAGCTCCTTTACCATTTGAGGTTCTGGAGTCCGGCAAATGACTTCCTTATGTTCAGTTCCTAGTTCTCGTTGTCCTTCCGAAATGTCAAATCCCAGATAGGTCACACTTTGTTGAGCCAGCTGGACTTTCTGTCAAGAGACTTGATATCCATTTAAACCCAGAAAATTAAGACGACTTATAGTCCATTGAATACAACTCCCTTTAGTCTCGGTAGCTATTAAGAGATCATCTACATATTGTAACAAAGCACCTTCAGTGTCCGGAGGTATCCATGTTTCGAGTTCCCTTGCTAATTGGTTTCCAAAAATAGTGGGGCTATTCTTGAATCCTTGAGGTAGTAATGTCCACGTAAGCTGCGTCTTTCTGCCCGAATCGGGATTTTCCCATTCAAAGGCGAATAGGTTTTGGCTTTCTGTGGCTAAGCCTAGGCAGAAGAAGGCATCTTTTAAATCCAGTACGGTAAACCAGACTTGACTATTCTTTAATTTAGTCAGCAAAGTATAAGGGTTTGCCACTACTGGATGTATATCCTCAGTGATTTTATTTATGGCCCTCAAATCCTGAACTAGCCTATAGCTTTTTCATCTGCCTTTTTAATTGGCAATATGGGTGCATTGTATTCTGATTCGCATTCAATCAATAATCCATACTGTAAAAACTGATCAATTATCTCTTTAATTCCTTTCCTATCTTCTATCCTCAAAGGATATTACTTAACCTTAACGGGTTTCTCTCCTGGCTTTAATTTAATAATTAGTAAGGTCACATTTTTAGCTCTTCCAGGGACTTCGGTAGCCCAAACTCCTGGACATACTTGATCTGTGATCTCTAAAGGTATTTCACTTTTAGGGTCAGTTTGTATTAGTGCCAAGCTTAACACATTTATTAGTTGTTCTTCTCCTGTTCTTAATTCCATTTTCCCTTTTTCAAAGACAATTTCTGCTCCTACTTGCTCTAATAAATCTCTACCTAAGAGTGCCCATGAGGAGCTAGGCATAGATAAAAATCTGTGTATGCCCCATTGTTTCCCTAACTTGTACTTCAAAGGTTCACAAAAATAAGCCTTTTCGGTTACACCTTGTCCTGGTTTCAGTTAGAACAGAGTTAATTTTCTTCCTAGTAGCTGGGAGAATGCTATGTTTTGGCTTAGGATGAGAAGAGTGCTGATAACACCCCGATGTTTCAATTGTTGCAGAGCAATGCTTATAGCAAGCCAAGGACATCTCAGCTTCTTGCTCTGTCCTGCCAACAGGCAGGCTGGGGGTGCAGTAAGAGCTGGGAGGGGACAGACCCAGGACAGGTGACCCAAACTAGCCAAAGGGGTATTCCATAGCATCTGACGTCAGGCTAAACAATACATAGGGGTGGCTAGCCAGGGGGAGGGGGCCGGACTGCTCGGGGTTAGGCTGGGCATCGGTCAGCGGGTGGTGAGCAATTGCATTGTGCATCACTTGTTTGTACACATTATTACTAGTGGTACTATTATCATCATTGTATTATTATTATTATTATTATTATTATTATTATTATTATTATTATTATTATTATTATTATTATTATTATTATTATTATTATTTTGTCTTATTAAACTGTCTTTATCTCAGCTCAGAGGCTTCACTTTCCATTTCTCTCCCCCGTCCCAGAGAGGGAGGGGGAGGGGGAGGGAACAGCTGCGTGGTGTTTAGCTGCCGGCCGGGTTAAACCACGACACACCTTTTACCCTAACATAATAATTCTGTGAAGGCATTAATGCTTGATTTAGAACTGAATACGTTGCCCCATAGCAATAAGAAATTTCACTTCCATTCCTCCCCTAGCTTCATTATAACCAGTGGAGGATCCGCTAGGGTAGATTCCCCAGGTCCCCGTTATTCCTGTTGAAATCAGGGGTTGATTACCCTAGGAAAAGGCTAGTCAATTTGTCCTCCAAAGCCAGGTCCAAACCGTTTTGTTTTATTTATTTATTTATTTATTTATTTTCATTACATTTCAGAGTTGGTCCAAAAATTCCATAGGGCTTTCTTTTAGACCTTGTTGGAAGCATATTCTCAATTCCCAATTCATCCAGGTTTTAGTATTTACTTAACCGTTCATGATTTTCAGGATGATTCGGGTCTTAGTGGGGGTCGGTCAGGGGAATGCAATTGTCCACAGTTCCCTGAACGGTCCCATCAGCAATCTGAGCTCGCACATGAACTCAGGTTGTTTTAAGAGTTAACTGTTTTTCTGTTTCTGTGACAACTCTCTCGGACCCATCATGGTCCCTTTGCCCTACAGGGCTAACACCCATGATTTTAAGATCTCTGCCTCGGGCAGAGGCAGAACTATTAACATTCCTACATCCTCTTTCCCTGCTCATTCAACTTCAAACACCTTTAACACTTTCAACAACCCTTTTAACACTTCCTTTATCTTTCTCCAGCCTGTACTTCTCTAATGCCAACATCAAAGGTTCAGTCAGGGGCCAACTTAATTCCCTACCTTTTCCCACCAAGATGCTGAAACATCAGTATACAACATTTCATCCTGTTCTGCTTCTCAAAAAACAACATTAACTGTAGCAAAATATTACAGTTTAAAGTTCCATTTAGGGGCCACTTTTCTCCACATTCCAGCTTATAAAGCGGCCACCACTGATTACGATATTTTATCAATGTTTTCCTGTTCACACTTCCACCGGCAGATCCTCCAATATCCTTCCAGTGACTTAAAACACATCCTAACACACTTTTCTTTAAAATTTCACTGCTTGTTTGCCCCCCCAGTTTCCAGTTTACACTTTCAGAATACACACGTTACTTACAAAAGCGTATCACAAAACGTATCACTCACAAAAATACGGGCACGCAATATCTTTCAGTAGCGATGCCACAAAACTACTATTACCAGCAATATTGCCAAAATCACAGTAACAATAGTCAGAGTCAAATTCCACATGCGATAAGTCAGAAAACCGAACTGTGTAACACCGTAACGATATCTTTCTTATAACAATGCCACGAACCTACTATTACCACCAGGAAAATAGCCAAAATCGCAGTAACAAGAACCAGAGTTAAATACCATACTCCATGAGTCAGAAAACCGAAATAGACAACACAATTCCAGATGGACCTTAAAGCGAGCTCCTTCCTTAAGGTCCCCAAACATGTACTTATGGTGCTAACCACAAAGTATATACCAAACACTGCCTCGCAGAAGATCACCTTCTGACTTACAGACAGTTCCAGATGACCGGTCTACCAGAAAACCAAACCAGAATAAAGAATATACTCACTTACAATGATGGGGTCCTTGTCTGCCTCCGCAGTGATCCGGTGAGTCGAGGAGTCCCTCCGGGAAATCCCGGGGGTACCCTAGGGAGTCCTGTTCCCAGCAGGTCCTGCAGTCCGGCAGAGAGGTTGTCCCATCTGGGTCGCCAAATTCATTCAAAGATCGAAGCCGAAATTCCTTTAAGTGGTATATTCTTTATTGCAGCGCTGGATGCACGGGGGATCTCTCCACCTATCGTGCATACCCAAAGCAGAAAGCAGTCTTGAATTTATACAATCAATCTATCAATATTCTACAAGCACCTATACATATGCATTACCTATCCCCGCCTTCCCTCGCTTCTCATGCTAATTAGCCTTTTGGCACCTTGCGCCTGCGCAGAGCCTTCCAAGAATTGTGGGCAGGGGTCTTTGGGACGTGGGCAGGGGTCTTTGGGAGGAAGACCCCGAGTCTTCCTCACAGTGTACTTTTCACCTTTGGTCAGGAATCTGCTGAATTGGCATGTTTCTTAATTGCAAGAGCTGGTTGTTGCCAATTCTCCCGTTTGTTGTATCTTTATAATGAATTCCAATGTCCAGTTTCGAGAGTTATAGTCCTTACATTCGTTTCTCTGTCCGCCTGCCGCTTCCTTATCATGAGTTCCAGTGTCTTGTTTCGAGATATACAGTCCTTGTCTGGGGATTGTCCTTGCCTCCCCAATACCTCCTTAATCAATCCCCCCTTTTCTTTTCCCATGCAAATTCTTTTGCATCAGGTACTTTCTTTATTTACAGTAACACAACAAAGCAGGCATCTAAACAACATGCACACAAATATTCCTAACACTACTAATACGATTAGAGCAATGAATACTTGTTTCAACCATTGGAAATTGGGCAACCAGGAGGTTAACTTATTCCATAGTTCACTAAAACTCCATGAAAGATCATCTTTACTGATCTCATGTAGGATCCTGGTCTGCTTCCATATTTCTTCCAGGTCGGTAGAGATCCTTCCACTCTGATCTACATACATACAACAACTTGTGTTTATTACTGTACAGACTCCCCCTTGAGTGGCCAGTAACAAGTCTAGGGCCATCCGATTTTGGAATACTACCTGTGATAAACTAGATATCTCTTCTTGTTGAGCCTTTATAGCATCCAGAATTTTGTTTTCTAACTTCTCTATAATTGCAGAAATATTAACTATTGCCTTTTCCAATTCACTCACTCCTAACCATGGGATAAACCATCGCACAAAACTATGAAAAGGGGCGTGTCTCTCTACCAATGGATTGTTAATTTTTCATCTGATTCTCCGGATCTGATTTCTCAAGTAACCTCGAGGCACTACATCATGTACTGTCATATTGGGGACTAC
Source organism: Aythya marila (assembly GCF_965140915.1). Lineage (NCBI taxonomy): Eukaryota > Metazoa > Chordata > Aves > Anseriformes > Anatidae > Aythya > Aythya marila. The sequence goes on along the minus strand of NW_028137120.1, from coordinate 125,486 downwards.
CGCTCCAAGAGTGCAAGTTCCCTTCCAATTCTCAGGCAAGACCTTACGGGCTGTATCATTGCATAGCCAATACCACCCTTTTCCTTCTGGAACCGTCCAGCTGGTTGAATTTGCCCAGCCGCTAGTCGTACTAATATCAATTGTTCAATTACAAGATGTCTGATTTCCCACATAAGTAGTATCCGTATTTATACAATGCTGTTTTCCTATACCCTTAGGCGGGTTACACCTTTGTACACACACATAATAGGATTCTAACGGCAAGAAGCTACTCACTTCTAGTTCCAAAACTGCTTAATATTTTCGACCCCAAGATGTGTTTTCCCACAAATTAGTCCAAGATAAGTTTGCAGGCAAGGGAATCCCAATTAACGATACACCCTTATTCCCATGCTGTGGCAGATGGGTGCATACCCAACAGTTCGTCTTATTAGTTACTTGAGAAATTGTTTGTATTAAGGTCAGGTGTAAGTTCTCATCCCAAGTTGCCCACCCCAAATCCGAGAACCGCACCCCTGCAATCATTAGGATCTGGAAAACCGTAATTTTGTTGGTCCAATTGGAGTGGTGGTCCATATCCTCGCCGGGGCCTTCTTCACCCTTGAATTGTGGATCCAAGCTGCTTGCTTCTTAATCTTAATGGCGGTGTGTGTTGTCAGTAATACTTGGTGTGGTCCCATCCACTTTCCTTCCATTTTTCCTGCACGGGTTGTCCTGAAAAAGTCTTTATATATATATAATCCCCGAGCTTAAAGGGGTGGATTGGTTGATCCAACCCTCTAGCCCTGGTCCCTAAAACAAATGTATGTACTTTATTTAATTGTTTCTGAAGTTCAGTTATATAAGCATATAAATATTCTGATCCTAACTGCGTTAGGTCCTCTCCACTAAATAGAAATTGCTATGGCCTTCCATATAAGATTTTGAAGGGACTCAAATTTCCTTTTATTCTAGGTTTAACTCTAATTCCAAGTAATGCTAAAGGGAGGGATTGAGGCCATGACAAATTAGCTTCTTATCCAATTTTAGCTATTTATTGTTTAATTAAATGGTTCATTTTTTCTACCTGTCCACTTGCCTGTGGTCTATAAGGAGTATGCAGTTGCCAATCTATCTTTAGAATCTTACTTATCTGTTCTACCACTTGCGCACAAAAATGTGAACCTCTATCAGAAGACATTGCTACTAGAATCCCAAAGCATGGTATTATTTCATTTAACAAGACTTTAACCACTTCTCTTGCTTTGGTTGTTCGACAGGGAAAGGCTTCAGGCCTTCCTGAAAACGTGTCAGTCAGAACCAGTAAATAATGATACCCCCCTTTTCTAGGGAGTTCTGAAAAATCAATTTGCCACTGTTGCCCCGAATAATTTCCTTTACCGATTATTCCAAATTTTATTCTATCCTTGGTATTGTGTAAGCAAATGCTACATTGTTGAGTTACTTGTTTTATCATATCGTCCCACTAATGTCTGACTCGGGCTCTTATGCAGTGTGCCAGCTCCCCAGTGCGTTTTATTGTGTTCTGTAAGAACTATGGGCCATGTCAAACTAGAGGGTATTACTATGTGGTTATCTTTTAAATATACTCATCCATCTGGTTTCATTTTACCTTTCAAATCTTCAATTAATTTTAAGTCTTCTTTTGTATAATTTGGATATAGTTTGGATTTTACCGTCTGGTATCAAAGACAATGCCTTCACCTCAGTTATTTCAGCTGCCTGCTTAGCCTCTGCCAATCGATTTTCCAATTTCAAAATCGGTGTTCCCCTTTTGGTGTCCCTGACAATGCATGATAGCTACCTTTTCTGGTTGTTTTACAGCCTCTAACAATTTTAAAATGTCTTCAGCATACTTTGTGTTTTCACTGAGTGGTCAGCAATCCATGTTCTTTCCAAATTGCTCCATGAGCATGTACCACGCCGAATGTATATTTAGAATCTGTCCAAATATTTACCCTTTTTCCCGCTGCCAGTTCCAATGCTCTCGTGAGAGCAACGATCTCCGCCTTTTGAGCTGATGTTCCAGGGGGTAAAGGCTTAGACTCGATTACCTGCTGAGTAGTTGTTATAGCATATCCAGCTTTACGTTGTCTTTGCGTAACAAAACTGCTCCCATCCGTGAACCAAGTTTCTTCCGCGTCTTCCATGGGCTCCTCCTTAAGGTCTGGTCGGCTGGAATACACAGTCTCTAGAGTTTCTAAACAATCGTGAATCACAGCTTGTGCCGGAGCATCACTAAGAAAAGAGGCTAGATTCACAATATGAATTATCACAATTTCCACGTCGTCCTGTTCTACCAATATTGCTTGATATTTCAAAATCATCAATTCTTGTTTAAGTTGTTTAGAGACTTTTTGTGCTTCTCCAGTCCAGACTAACTTTGACTGGTTAATCTTTATCAATTCACATAGAGGCTTTACCAATAGTCCATAATTATAAATCCAAAGGCGACACCAACCTGTCATTCCTAAAAAGCTTTGTAGCTCCTTTACCATTTGAGGTTCTGGAGTCCGGCAAATGACTTCCTTATGTTCAGTTCCTAGTTCTCGTTGTCCTTCCGAAATGTCAAATCCCAGATAGGTCACACTTTGTTGAGCCAGCTGGACTTTCTGTCAAGAGACTTGATATCCATTTAAACCCAGAAAATTAAGACGACTTATAGTCCATTGAATACAACTCCCTTTAGTCTCGGTAGCTATTAAGAGATCATCTACATATGGTAACAAAGCACCTTCAGTGTCCGGAGGTATCCATGTTTCGAGTTCCCTTGCTAATTGGTTTCCAAAAATAGTGGGGCTATTCTTGAATCCTTGAGGTAGTAATGTCCACGTAAGCTGCGTCTTTCTGCCCGAATCGGGATTTTCCCATTCAAAGGCGAATAGGTTTTGGCTTTCTGTGGCTAAGCCTAGGCAGAAGAAGGCATCTTTTAAATCCAGTACGGTAAACCAGACTTGACTATTCTTTAATTTAGTCAGCAAAGTATAAGGGTTTGCCACTACTGGATGTATATCCTCAGTGATTTTATTTATGGCCCTCAAATCCTGAACTAGCCTATAGCTTTTTCATCTGCCTTTTTAATTGGCAATATGGGTGCATTGTATTCTGATTCGCATTCAATCAATAATCCATACTGTAAAAACTGATCAATTATCTCTTTAATTCCTTTCCTATCTTCTATCCTCAAAGGATATTACTTAACCTTAACGGGTTTCTCTCCTGGCTTTAATTTAATAATTAGTAAGGTCACATTTTTAGCTCTTCCAGGGACTTCGGTAGCCCAAACTCCTGGACATACTTGATCTGTGATCTCTAAAGGTATTTCACTTTTAGGGTCAGTTTGTATTAGTGCCAAGCTTAACACATTTATTAGTTGTTCTTCTCCTGTTCTTAATTCCATTTTCCCTTTTTCAAAGACAATTTCTGCTCCTACTTGCTCTAATAAATCTCTACCTAAGAGTGCCCATGAGGAGCTAGGCATAGATAAAAATCTGTGTATGCCCCATTGTTTCCCTAACTTGTACTTCAAAGGTTCACAAAAATAAGCCTTTTCGGTTACACCTTGTCCTGGTTTCAGTTAGAACAGAGTTAATTTTCTTCCTAGTAGCTGGGAGAATGCTATGTTTTGGCTTAGGATGAGAAGAGTGCTGATAACACCCCGATGTTTCAATTGTTGCAGAGCAATGCTTATAGCAAGCCAAGGACATCTCAGCTTCTTGCTCTGTCCTGCCAACAGGCAGGCTGGGGGTGCAGTAAGAGCTGGGAGGGGACAGACCCAGGACAGGTGACCCAAACTAGCCAAAGGGGTATTCCATAGCATCTGACGTCAGGCTAAACAATACATAGGGGTGGCTAGCCAGGGGGAGGGGGCCGGACTGCTCGGGGTTAGGCTGGGCATCGGTCAGTGGGTGGTGAGCAATTGCATTGTGCATCACTTGTTTGTACACATTATTAGTAGTGGTACTATTATCATCATTGTATTATTATTATTGTTATTATTATTATTATTATTATTATTATTATTATTATTTTGTCTTATTAAACTGTCTTTATCTCAGCTCAGAGGCTTCACTTTCCATTTCTCTCCCCCGTCCCAGAGAGGGAGGGGGAGGGGGAGCGAACAGCTGCGTGGTGTTTAGCTGCCGGCCGGGTTAAACCACGACACACCTTTTACCCTAACATAATAATTCTGTGAAGGCATTAATGCTTGATTTAGAACTGAATACGTTGCCCCATAGCAATAAGAAATTTCACTTCCATTCCTCCCCTAGCTTCATTATAACCAGTGGAGGATCCGCTAGGGTAGATTCCCCAGGTCCCCGTTATTCCTGTTGAAATCAGGGGTTGATTACCCTAGGAAAAGGCTAGTCAATTTGTCCTCCAAAGCCAGGTCCAAACCGTTTTGTTTTATTTATTTATTTATTTATTTATTTTCATTACATTTCAGAGTTGGTCCAAAAATTCCATAGGGCTTTCTTTTAGACCTTGTTGGAAGCATATTCTCAATTCCCAATTCATCCAGGTTTTAGTATTTACTTAACCGTTCATGATTTTCAGGATGATTCGGGTCTTAGTGGGGGTCGGTCAGGGGAATGCAATTGTCCACAGTTCCCTGAACGGTCCCATCAGCAATCTGAGCTCGCACATGAACTCAGGTTGTTTTAAGAGTTAACTGTTTTTCTGTTTCTGTGACAACTCTCTCGGACCCATCATGGTCCCTTTGCCCTAAAGGGCTAACACCCATGATTTTAAGATCTCTGCCTCGGGCAGAGGCAGAACTATTAACATTCCTACATCCTCTTTCCCTGCTCATTCAACTTCAAACACCTTTAACACTTTCAACAACCCTTTTAACACTTCCTTTATCTTTCTCCAGCCTGTACTTCTCTAATGCCAACATCAAAGGTTCAGTCAGGGGCCAACTTAATTCCCTACCTTTTCCCACCAAGATGCTGAAACATCAGTATACAACATTTCATCCTGTTCTGCTTCTCAAAAAACAACATTAACTGTAGCAAAATATTACAGTTTAAAGTTCCATTTAGGGGCCACTTTTCTCTACATTCCAGCTTATAAAGCGGCCACCACTGATTACGATATTTTATCAATGTTTTCCTGTTCACACTTCCACCGGCAGATCCTCCAATATCCTTCCAGTGACTTAAAACACATCCTAACACACTTTTCTTTAAAATTTCACTGCTTGTTTGCCCCCCCAGTTTCCAGTTTACACTTTCAGAATACACACGTTACTTACAAAAGCGTATCACAAAACGTATCACTCACAAAAATACGGGCACGCAATATCTTTCAGTAGCGATGCCACAAAACTACTATTACCAGCAATATTGCCAAAATCACAGTAACAATAGTCAGAGTCAAATTCCACATGCGATAAGTCAGAAAACCGAACTGTGTAACACCGTAACGATATCTTTCTTATAACAATGCCACGAACCCACTATTACCACCAGGAAAATAGCCAAAATCGCAGTAACAAGAACCAGAGTTAAATACCATACTCCATGAGTCAGAAAACCGAAATAGACAACACAATTCCAGATGGACCTTAAAGCGAGCTCCTTCCTTAAGGTCCCCAAACATGTACTTATGGTGCTAACCACAAAGTATATACCAAACACTGCCTCGCAGAAGATCACCTTCTGACTTACAGACAGTTCCAGATGACCGGTCTACCAGAAAACCAAACCAGAATAAAGAATATACTCACTTACAATGATGGGGTCCTTGTCTGCCTCCGCAGTGATCCGGTGAGTCGAGGAGTCCCTCCGGGAAATCCCGGGGGTACCCTAGGGAGTCCTGTTCCCAGCAGGTCCTGCAGTCCGGCAGAGAGGTTGTCCCATCTGGGTCGCCAAATTCATTCAAAGATCGAAGCCGAAATTCCTTTAAGTGGTATATTCTTTATTGCAGCGCTGGATGCACGGGGGATCTCTCCACCTATCGTGCATACCCAAAGCAGAAAGCAGTCTTGAATTTATACAATCAATCTATCAATATTCTACAAGCACCTATACATATGCATTACCTATCCCCGCCTTCCCTCGCTTCTCATGCTAATTAGCCTTTTGGCACCTTGCGCCTGCGCAGAGCCTTCCAAGAATTGTGGGCAGGGGTCTTTGGGACGTGGGCAGGGGTCTTTGGGAGGAAGACCCCGAGTCTTCCTCACAGTGTACTTTTCACCTTTGGTCAGGAATCTGCTGAATTGGCATGTTTCTTAATTGCAAGAGCTGGTTGTTGCCAATTCTCCCGTTTGTTGTATCTTTATAATGAATTCCAATGTCCAGTTTCGAGAGTTATAGTCCTTACATTCGTTTCTCTGTCAGCCTGCCGCTTCCTTATCATGAGTTCCAGTGTCTTGTTTCGAGATATACAGTCCTTGTCTGGGGATTGTCCTTGCCTCCCCAATACCTCCTTAATCAATCCCCCCTTTTCTTTTCCCATGCAAATTCTTTTGCATCAGATACTTTCTTTATTTACAGTAACACAACAAAGCAGGCATCTAAACAACATGCACACAAATATTCCTAACACTACTAATACGATTAGAGCAATGAATACTTGTTTCAACCATTGGAAATTGGGCAACCAGGAGGTTAACTTATTCCATAGTTCACTAAAACTCCATGAAAGATCATCTTTACTGATCTCATGTAGGATCCTGGTCTGCTTCCATATTTCTTCCAGGTCGGTAGAGATCCTTCCACTCTGATCTACATACATACAACAACTTGTGTTTATTACTGTACAGACTCCCCCTTGAGTGGCCAGTAACAAGTCTAGGGCCATCCGATTTTGGAATACTACCTGTGATAAACTAGATATCTCTTCTTGTTGAGCCTTTATAGCATCCAGAATTTTGTTTTCTAACTTCTCTATAATTGCAGAAATATTAACTATTGCCTTTTCCAATTCACTCACTCCTAACCATGGGATAAACCATCGCACAAAACTATGTAAAGGGGCGTGTCTCTCTACCAATGGATTGTTAATTTTTCATCTGATTCTCCGGATATGATTTCTCAAGTAACCTCGAGGCACTACATCATGTACTGTCATATTGGGGACTACCGCTCCAAGAGTGCAAGTTCCCTTCCAATTCTCAGGCAAGACCTTACGGGCTGTATCATTGCATAGCCAATACCACCCTTTTCCTTCTGGAACCGTCCAGCTGGTTGAATTTGCCCAGCCGCTAGTCGTACTAATATCAATTGTTCAATTACAAGATGTCTGATTTCCCACATAAGTAGTATCCGTATTTATACAATGCTGTTTTCCTATACCCTTAGGCGGGTTACACCTTTGTACACACACATAATAGGATTCTAACGGCAAGAAGCTACTCACTTCTAGTTCCAAAACTGCTTAATATTTTCGACCCCAAGATGTGTTTTCCCACAAATTAGTCCAAGATAAGTTTGCAGGCAAGGGAATCCCAATTAATGATACACCCTTATTCCCATGCTGTGGCAGATGGGTGCATACCCAACAGTTCGTCTTATTAGTTACTTGAGAAATTGTTTGTATTAAGGTCAGGTGTAAGTTCTCATCCCAAGTTGCCCACCCCAAATCCGAGAACCGCACCCCTGCAATCATTAGGATCTGGAAAACCGTAATTTTGTTGGTCCAATTGGAGTGGTGGTCCATATCCTCGCCGGGGCCTTCTTCACCCTTGAATTATGGATCCAAGCTGCTTGCTTCTTAATCTTAATGGCGGTGTGTGTTGTCAGTAATACTTGGTGTGGTCCCATCCACTTTCCTTCCATTTTTCCTGCACGGGTTGTCCTGAAAAAGTCTTTATATATATATAATCCCCGAGCTTGAAGGGGTGGATTGGTTGATCCAACCCTCTAGCCCTGGTCCCTAAAACAAATGTATGTACTTTATTTAATTGTTTCTGAAGTTCAGTTATATAAGCATATAAATATTCTGATCCTAACTGCGTTAGGTCCTCTCCACTAAATAGAAATTGCTATGGCCTTCCATATAAGATTTTGAAGGGACTCAAATTTCCTTTTATTCTAGGTTTAACTCTAATTCCAAGTAATGCTAAAGGGAGGGATTGAGGCCATGACAAATTAGCTTCTTATCCAATTTTAGCTATTTATTGTTTAATTAAGTGGTTCATTTTTTCTACCTGTCCACTTGCCTGTGGTCTATAAGGAGTATGCAGTTGCCAATCTATCTTTAGAATCTTACTTATCTGTTCTACCACTTGTGCACAAAAATGTGAAACTCTATCAGAAGACATTGCTACTAGAATCCCAAAGCATGGTATTATTTCATTTAACAAGACTTTAACCACTTCTCTTGCTTTGGTTGTTCGACAGGGAAAGGCTTCAGGCCTTCCTGAAAACGTGTCAGTCAGAACCAGTAAATAATGATACCCCCCTTTTCTAGGGAGTTCTGAAAAATCAATTTGCCACTGTTGCCCCGAATAATTTCCTTTACCGATTATTCCAAATTTTATTCTATCCTTGGTATTGTGTAAGCAAATGCTACATTGTTGAGTTACTTGTTTTATCATATCGTCCCACTAATGTCTGACTCGGGCTCTTATGCAGTGTGCCAGCTCCCCAGTGCGTTTTATTGTGTTCTGTAAGAACTATGGGCCATGTCAAACTAGAGGGTATTACTATGTGGTTATCTTTTAAATATACTCATCCATCTGGTTTCATTTTACCTTTCAAATCTTCAATTAATTTTAAGTCTTCTTTTGTATAATTTGGATATAGTTTGGATTTTACCGTCTGGTATCAAAGACAATGCCTTCACCTCAGTTATTTCAGCTGCCTGCTTAGCCTCTGCCAATCGATTTTCCAATTTCAAAATCGGTGTTCCCCTTTTGGTGTCCCTGACAATGCATGATAGCTACCTTTTCTGGTTGTTTTACAGCCTCTAACAATTTTAAAATTTCTTCAGCATACTTTGTGTTTTCACTGAGCGGTCAGCAATCCATGTTCTTTCCAAATTGCTCCATGAGCATGTACCACGCCGAATGTATATTTAGAATCTGTCCAAATATTTACCCTTTTTCCCGCTGCCAGTTCCAATGCTCTCGTGAGAGCAACGATCTCCGCCTTTTGAGCTGATGTTCCAGGGGGTAAAGGCTTAGACTCGATTACCTGCTGAGTAGTTGTTATAGCATATCCAGCTTTACGTTGTCTTTGCGTAACAAAACTGCTCCCATCCGTGAACCAAGTTTCTTCCGCGTCTTCCATGGGCTCCTCCTTAAGGTCTGGTCGGCTGGAATACACAGTCTCTAGAGTTTCTAAACAATCGTGAATCACAGCTTGTGCTGGAGCATCACTAAGAAAAGAGGCTAGATTCACAATATGAATTATCACAATTTCCACGTCGTCCTGTTCTACCAATATTGCTTGATATTTCAAAATCATCAATTCTTGTTTAAGTTGTTTAAAGACTTTTTGTGCTTCTCCAGTCCAGACTAACTTTGACTGGTTAATCTTTATCAATTCACATAGAGGCTTTACCAATAGTCCATAATTATAAATCCAAAGGCGACACCAACCTGTCATTCCTAAAAAGCTTTGTAGCTCCTTTACCATTTGAGGTTCTGGAGTCCGGCAAATGACTTCCTTATGTTCAGTTCCTAGTTCTCGTTGTCCTTCCGAAATGTCAAATCCCAGATAGGTCACACTTTGTTGAGCCAGCTGGACTTTCTGTCAAGAGACTTGATATCCATTTAAACCCAGAAAATTAAGACGACTTATAGTCCATTGAATACAACTCCCTTTAGTCTCGGTAGCTATTAAGAGATCATCTACATATTGTAACAAAGCACCTTCAGTGTCCGGAGGTATCCATGTTTCGAGTTCCCTTGCTAATTGGTTTCCAAAAATAGTGGGGCTATTCTTGAATCCTTGAGGTAGTAATGTCCACGTAAGCTGCGTCTTTCTGCCCGAATCGGGATTTTCCCATTCAAAGGCGAATAGGTTTTGGCTTTCTGTGGCTAAGCCTAGGCAGAAGAAGGCATCTTTTAAATCCAGTACGGTAAACCAGACTTGACTATTCTTTAATTTAGTCAGCAAAGTATAAGGGTTTGCCACTACTGGATGTATATCCTCAGTGATTTTATTTATGGCCCTCAAATCCTGAACTAGCCTATAGCTTTTTCATCTGCCTTTTTAATTGGCAATATGGGTGCATTGTATTCTGATTCGCATTCAATCAATAATCCATACTGTAAAAACTGATCAATTATCTCTTTAATTCCTTTCCTATCTTCTATCCTCAAAGGATATTACTTAACCTTAACGGGTTTCTCTCCTGGCTTTAATTTAATAATTAGTAAGGTCACAGTTTTAGCTCTTCCAGGGACTTCGGTAGCCCAAACTCCTGGACATACTTGATCTGTGATCTCTAAAGGTATTTCACTTTTAGGGTCAGTTTGTATTAGTGCCAAGCTTAACACATTTATTAGTTGTTCTTCTCCTGTTCTTAATTCCATTTTCCCTTTTTCAAAGACAATTTCTGCTCCTACTTGCTCTAATAAATCTCTACCTAAGAGTGCCCATGAGGAGCTAGGCATAGATAAAAATCTGTGTATGCCCCATTGTTTCCCTAACTTGTACTTCAAAGGTTCACAAAAATAAGCCTTTTCGGTTACACCTTGTCCTGGTTTCAGTTAGAACAGAGTTAATTTTCTTCCTAGTAGCTGGGAGAATGCTATGTTTTGGCTTAGGATGAGAAGAGTGCTGATAACACCCCGATGTTTCAATTGTTGCAGAGCAATGCTTATAGCAAGCCAAGGACATCTCAGCTTCTTGCTCTGTCCTGCCAACAGACAGGCTGGGGGTGCAGTAAGAGCTGGGAGGGGACAGACCCAGGACAGGTGACCCAAACTAGCCAAAGGGGTATTCCATAGCATCTGACGTCAGGCTAAACAATACATAGGGGTGGCTAGCCAGGGGGAGGGGGCCGGACTGCTCGGGGTTAGGCTGGGCATCGGTCAGCGGGTGGTGAGCAATTGCATTGTGCATCACTTGTTTGTACACATTATTACTAGTGGTACTATTATCATTATTGTATTATTATTATTATTATTATTATTATTATTATTATTATTATTATTATTATTATTATTATTATTATTATTATTATTATTATTTTGTCTTATTAAACTGTCTTTATCTCAACTCACGGGCTTCACTTTCCATTTCTCTCCCCCGTCCCAGAGAGGGAGGGGGAGGGGGAGCGAACAGCTGCGTGGTGTTTAGCTGCCGGCCGGGTTAAACCACGACACACCTTTTACCCTAACATAATAATTCTGTGAAGGCATTAATGCTTGATTTAGAACTGAATACGTTGCCCCATAGCAATAAGAAATTTCACTTCCATTCCTCCCCTAGCTTCATTATAACCAGTGGAGGATCCGCTAGGGTAGATTCCCCAGGTCCCCGTTATTCCTGTTGAAATCAGGGGTTGATTACCCTAGGAAAAGGCTAGTCAATTTGTCCTCCAAAGCCAGGCCCAAACCGTTTTGTTTTATTTATTTATTTATTTATTTATTTATTTTCATTACATTTCAGAGTTGGTCCAAAAATTCCATAGGGCTTTCTTTTAGACCTTGTTGGAAGCATACTCTCAATTCCCAATTCATCCAGGTTTTAGTATTTACTTAACCGTTCATGATTTTCAGGATGATTCGGGTCTTAGTGGGGGTCGGTCAGGGGAATGCAATTGTCCACAGTTCCCTGAACGGTCCCATCAGCAATCTGAGCTCGCACATGAACTCAGGTTGTTTTAAGAGTGTACCTCTTTTCTGTTTCTGTGACAACTCTCTCAGACCAATCATGGTCCCTTTGCCCTAAAGGGCTAACACCCATGATTTTAAGATCTCTGCCTCGGGCAGAGGCAGAACTATTAACATTCCTACATCCTCTTTCCCTGCTCATTCAACTTCAAACACCTTTAACACTTTCAACAACCCTTTTAACACTTCCTTTATCTTTCTCCAGCCTGTACTTCTCTAATGCCAACATCAAAGGTTCAGTCAGGGGCCAACTTAATTCCCTACCTTTTCCCACCAAGATGCTGAAACATCAGTATACAACATTTCATCCTGTTCTGCTTCTCAAAAAACAACATTAACTGTAGCAAAATATTATAGTTTAAAGTTCCATTTAGGGGCCACTTTTCTCCACATTCCAGCTTATAAAGCGGCCACCACTGATTACGATATTTTATCAATGTTTTCCTGTTCACACTTCCACCGGCAGATCCTCCAATATCCTTCCAGTGACTTAAAACACATCCTAACACACTTTTCTTTAAAATTTCACTGCTTGTTTGCCCCCCCAGTTTCCAGTTTACTCTTTCAGAATACACATGTTACTTACAAAAGCGTATCACAAAACGTATCACTCACAAAAATACGGGCACGCAATATCTTTCAGTAGCGATGCCACAAAACTACTATTACCAGCAATATTGCCAAAATCACAGTAACAATAGTCAGAGTCAAATTCCACATGCGATAAGTCAGAAAACCGAACTGTGTAACACCGTAACGATATCTTTCTTATAACAATGCCACGAACCTACTATTACCACCAGGAAAATAGCCAAAATCGCAGTAACAATAACCAGAGTTAAATACCATACTCCATGAGTCAGAAAACCGAAATAGACAACACAATTCCAGATGGACCTTAAAGCGAGCTCCTTCCTTAAGGTCCCCAAACATGTACTTATGGTGCTAACCACAAAGTATATACCAAACACTGCCTCGCAGAAGATCACCTTCTGACTTACAGACAGTTCCAGATGACCGGTCTACCAGAAAACCAAACCAGAATAAAGAATATACTCACTTACAATGATGGGGTCCTTGTCTGCCTCCGCAGTGATCCGGTGAGTCGAGGAGTCCCTCCGGGAAATCCCGGGGGTACCCTAGGGAGTCCTGTTCCCAGCAGGTCCTGCAGTCCGGCAGAGAGGTTGTCCCATCTGGGTCGCCAAATTCATTCAAAGATCGAAGCCGAAATTCCTTTAAGTGGTATATTCTTTATTGCAGCGCTGGATGCACGGGGGATCTCTCCACCTATCGTGCATACCCAAAGCAGAAAGCAGTCTTGAATTTATACAATCAATCTATCAATATTCTACAAGCACCTATACATATGCATTACCTATCCCCGCCTTCCCTCGCTTCTCATGCTAATTAGCCTTTTGGCACCTTGCGCCTGCGCAGAGCCTTCCAAGAATTGTGGGCAGGGGTCTTTGGGACGTGGGCAGGGGTCTTTGGGAGGAAGACCCCGAGTCTTCCTCACAGTGTACTTTTCACCTTTGGTCAGGAATCTGCTGAATTGGCATGTTTCTTAATTGCAAGAGCTGGTTGTTGCCAATTCTCCCGTTTGTTGTATCTTTATAATGAATTCCAATGTCCAGTTTCGAGAGTTATAGTCCTTACATTCGTTTCTCTGTCCGCCTGCCGCTTCCTTATCATGAGTTCCAGTGTCTTGTTTCGAGATATACAGTCCTTGTCTGGGGATTGTCCTTGCCTCCCCAATACCTCCTTAATCAATCCCCCCTTTTCTTTTCCCATGCAAATTCTTTTGCATCAGGTACTTTCTTTATTTACAGTAACACAACAAAGCAGGCATCTAAACAACATGCACACAAATATTCCTAACACTACTAATACGATTAGAGCAATGAATACTTGTTTCAACCATTGGAAATTGGGCAACCAGGAGGTTAACTTATTCCATAGTTCACTAAAACTCCATGAAAGATCATCTTTACTGATCTCATGTAGGATCCTGGTCTGCTTCCATATTTCTTCCAGGTCGGTAGAGATCCTTCCACTCTGATCTACATACATACAACAACTTGTGTTTATTACTGTACAGACTCCCCCTTGAGTGGCCAGTAACAAGTCTAGGGCCATCCGATTTTGGAATACTACCTGTGATAAACTAGATATCTCTTCTTGTTGAGCCTTTATAGCATCCAGAATTTTGTTTTCTAACTTCTCTATAATTGCAGAAATATTAACTATTGCCTTTTCCAATTCACTCACTCCTAACCATGGGATAAACCATCGCACAAAACTATGAAAAGGGGCGTGTCTCTCTACCAATGGATTGTTAATTTTTCATCTGATTCTCCGGATCTGATTTCTCAAGTAACCTCGAGGCACTACATCATGTACTGTCATATTGGGGACTACCGCTCCAAGAGTGCAAGTTCCCTTCCAATTCTCAGGCAAGACCTTACGGGCTGTATCATTGCATAGCCAATACCACCCTTTTCCTTCTGGAACCGTCCAGCTGGTTGAATTTGCCCAGCCGCTAGTTGTACTAATATCAATTGTTCAATTACAAGATGTCTGATTTCCCACATAAGTAGTATCCGTATTTATACAATGCTGTTTTCCTATACCCTTAGGCGGGTTACACCTTTGTACACACACATAATAGGATTCTAACGGCAAGAAGCTACTCACTTCTAGTTCCAAAACTGCTTAATATTTTCGACCCCAAGATGTGTTTTCCCACAAATTAGTCCAAGATAAGTTTGCAGGCAAGGGAATCCCAATTAACGATACACCCTTATTCCCATGCTGTGGCAGATGGGTGCATACCCAACAGTTCGTCTTATTAGTTACTTGAGAAATTGTTTGTATTAAGGTCAGGTGTAAGTTCTCATCCCAAGTTGCCCACCCCAAATCCGAGAACCGCACCCCTGCAATCATTAGGATCTGGAAAAACGTAATTTTGTTGGTCCAATTGGAGTGGTGGTCCATATCCTCGCCGGGGCCTTCTTCACCCTTGAATTGTGGATCCAAGCTGCTTGCTTCTTAATCTTAATGGCGGTGTGTGTTGTCAGTAATACTTGGTGTGGTCCCATCCACTTTCCTTCCATTTTTCCTGCACGGGTTGTCCTGAAAAAGTCTTTATATATATATAATCCCCGAGCTTGAAGGGGTGGATTGGTTGATCCAACCCTCTAGCCCTGGTCCCTAAAACAAATGTATGTACTTTATTTAATTGTTTCTGAAGTTCAGTTATATAAGCATATAAATATTCTGATCCTAACTGCGTTAGGTCCTCTCCACTAAATAGAAATTGCTATGGCCTTCCATATAAGATTTTGAAGGGACTCAAATTCCCTTTTATTCTAGGTTTAACTCTAATTCCAAGTAATGCTAAAGGGAGGGATTGAGGCCATGACAAATTAGCTTCTTATCCAATTTTAGCTATTTATTGTTTAATTAAGTGGTTCATTTTTTCTACCTGTCCACTTGCCTGTGGTCTATAAGGAGTATGCAGTTGCCAATCTATCTTTAGAATCTTACTTATCTGTTCTACCACTTGTGCACAAAAATGTGAAACTCTATCAGAAGACATTGCTACTAGAATCCCAAAGCATGGTATTATTTCATTTAACAAGACTTTAACCACTTCTCTTGCTTTGGTTGTTCGACAGGGAAAGGCTTCAGGCTTTCCTGAAAACGTGTCAGTCAGAACCAGTAAATAATGATACCCCCCTTTTCTAGGGAGTTCTGAAAAATCAATTTGCCACTGTTGCCCCGAATAATTTCCTTTACCGATTATTCCAAATTTTATTCTATCCTTGGTATTGTGTAAGCAAATGCTACATTGTTGAGTTACTTGTTTTATCATATCGTCCCACTAATGTCTGACTCGGGCTCTTATGCAGTGTGCCAGCTCCCCAATGCGTTTTATTGTGTTCTGTAAGAACTATGGGCCATGTCAAACTAGAGGGTATTACTATGGGGTTATCTTTTAAATATACTCATCCATCTGGTTTCATTTTACCTTTCAAATCTTCAATTAATTTTAAGTCTTCTTTTGTATAATTTGGATATAGTTTGGATTTTACCGTCTGGTATCAAAGACAATGCCTTCACGTCAGTTATTTCAGCTGCCTGCTTAGCCTCTGCCAATCGATTTTCCAATTTCAAAATCGGTGTTCCCCTTTTGGTGTCCCTGACAATGCATGATAGCTACCTTTTCTGGTTGTTTTACAGCCTCTAACAATTTTAAAATTTCTTCAGCATACTTTGTGTTTTCACTGAGCGGTCAGCAATCCATGTTCTTTCCAAATTGCTCCATGAGCATGTACCACGCCGAATGTATATTTAGAATCTGTCCAAATATTTACCCTTTTTCCCGCTGCCAGTTCCAATGCTCTCGTGAGAGCAACGATCTCCGCCTTTTGAGCTGATGTTCCAGGGGGTAAAGGCTTAGACTCGATTACCTGCTGAGTAGTTGTTATAGCATATCCAGCTTTACGTTGTCTTTGCGTAACAAAACTGCTCCCATCCGTGAACCAAGTTTCTTCCGCGTCTTCCATGGGCTCTTCCTTAAGGTCTGGTCGGCTGGAATACACAGTCTCTAGAGTTTCTAAACAATCGTGAATCACAGCTTGTGCTGGAGCATCACTAAGAAAAGAGGCTAGATTCACAATATGAATTATCACAATTTCCACGTCGTCCTGTTCTACCAATATTGCTTGATATTTCAAAATCATCAATTCTTGTTTAAGTTGTTTAAAGACTTTTTGTGCTTCTCCAGTCCAGACTAACTTTGACTGGTTAATCTTTATCAATTCACATAGAGGCTTTACCAATAGTCCATAATTATAAATCCAAAGGCGACACCAACCTGTCATTCCTAAAAAGCTTTGTAGCTCCTTTACCATTTGAGGTTCTGGAGTCCGGCAAATGACTTCCTTATGTTCAGTTCCTAGTTCTCGTTGTCCTTCCGAAATGTCAAATCCCAGATAGGTCACACTTTGTTGAGCCAGCTGGACTTTCTGTCAAGAGACTTGATATCCATTTAAACCCAGAAAATTAAGACGACTTATAGTCCATTGAATACAACTCCCTTTAGTCTCGGTAGCTATTAAGAGATCATCTACATATTGTAACAAAGCACCTTCAGTGTCCGGAGGTATCCATGTTTCGAGTTCCCTTGCTAATTGGTTTCCAAAAATAGTGGGGCTATTCTTGAATCCTTGAGGTAGTAATGTCCACGTAAGCTGCGTCTTTCTGCCCGAATCGGGATTTTCCCATTCAAAGGCGAATAGGTTTTGGCTTTCTGTGGCTAAGCCTAGGCAGAAGAAGGCATCTTTTAAATCCAGTACGGTAAACCAGACTTGACTATTCTTTAATTTAGTCAGCAAAGTATAAGGGTTTGCCACTACTGGATGTATATCCTCAGTGATTTTATTTATGGCCCTCAAATCCTGAACTAGCCTATAGCTTTTTCATCTGCCTTTTTAATTGGCAATATGGGTGCATTGTATTCTGATTCGCATTCAATCAATAATCCATACTGTAAAAACTGATCAATTATCTCTTTAATTCCTTTCCTATCTTCTATCCTCAAAGGATATTACTTAACCTTAACGGGTTTCTCTCCTGGCTTTAATTTAATAATTAGTAAGGTCACAGTTTTAGCTCTTCCAGGGACTTCGGTAGCCCAAACTCCTGGACATACTTGATCTGTGATCTCTAAAGGTATTTCACTTTTAGGGTCAGTTTGTATTAGTGCCAAGCTTAACACATTTATTAGTTGTTCTTCTCCTGTTCTTAATTCCATTTTCCCTTTTTCAAAGACAATTTCTGCTCCTACTTGCTCTAATAAATCTCTACCTAAGAGTGCCCATGAGGAGCTAGGCATAGATAAAAATCTGTGTATGCCCCATTGTTTCCCTAACTTGTACTTCAAAGGTTCACAAAAATAAGCCTTTTCGGTTACACCTTGTCCTGGTTTCAGTTAGAACAGAGTTAATTTTCTTCCTAGTAGCTGGGAGAATGCTATGTTTTGGCTTAGGATGAGAAGAGTGCTGATAACACCCCGATGTTTCAATTGTTGCAGAGCAATGCTTATAGCAAGCCAAGGACATCTCAGCTTCTTGCTCTGTCCTGCCAACAGGCAGGCTGGGGGTGCAGTAAGAGCTGGGAGGGGACAGACCCAGGACAGGTGACCCAAACTAGCCAAAGGGGTATTCCATAGCATCTGACGTCAGGCTAAACAATACATAGGGGTGGCTAGCCAGGGGGAGGGGGCCGGACTGCTCGGGGTTAGGCTGGGCATCGGTCAGCGGGTGGTGAGCAATTGCATTGTGCATCACTTGTTTGTACACATTATTACTAGTGGTACTATTATCATTATTGTATTATTATTATTATTATTATTATTATTATTATTATTATTATTATTATTATTATTATTATTTTGTCTTATTAAACTGTCTTTATCTCAACTCACGGGCTTCACTTTCCATTTCTCTCCCCCGTCCCAGAGAGGGAGGGGGAGGGGGAGCGAACAGCTGCGTGGTGTTTAGCTGCCGGCCGGGTTAAACCACGACACACCTTTTACCCTAACATAATAATTCTGTGAAGGCATTAATGCTTGATTTAGAACTGAATACGTTGCCCCATAGCAATAAGAAATTTCACTTCCATTCCTCCCCTAGCTTCATTATAACCAGTGGAGGATCCGCTAGGGTAGATTCCCCAGGTCCCCGTTATTCCTGTTGAAATCAGGGGTTGATTACCCTAGGAAAAGGCTAGTCAATTTGTCCTCCAAAGCCAGGCCCAAACCGTTTTGTTTTATTTATTTATTTATTTATTTATTTATTTTCATTACATTTCAGAGTTGGTCCAAAAATTCCATAGGGCTTTCTTTTAGACCTTGTTGGAAGCATACTCTCAATTCCCAATTCATCCAGGTTTTAGTATTTACTTAACCGTTCATGATTTTCAGGATGATTCGGGTCTTAGTGGGGGTCGGTCAGGGGAATGCAATTGTCCACAGTTCCCTGAACGGTCCCATCAGCAATCTGAGCTCGCACATGAACTCAGGTTGTTTTAAGAGTGTACCTCTTTTCTGTTTCTGTGACAACTCTCTCAGACCAATCATGGTCCCTTTGCCCTAAAGGGCTAACACCCATGATTTTAAGATCTCTGCCTCGGGCAGAGGCAGAACTATTAACATTCCTACATCCTCTTTCCCTGCTCATTCAACTTCAAACACCTTTAACACTTTCAACAACCCTTTTAACACTTCCTTTATCTTTCTCCAGCCTGTACTTCTCTAATGCCAACATCAAAGGTTCAGTCAGGGGCCAACTTAATTCCCTACCTTTTCCCACCAAGATGCTGAAACATCAGTATACAACATTTCATCCTGTTCTGCTTCTCAAAAAACAACATTAACTGTAGCAAAATATTATAGTTTAAAGTTCCATTTAGGGGCCACTTTTCTCCACATTCCAGCTTATAAAGCGGCCACCACTGATTACGATATTTTATCAATGTTTTCCTGTTCACACTTCCACCGGCAGATCCTCCAATATCCTTCCAGTGACTTAAAACACATCCTAACACACTTTTCTTTAAAATTTCACTGCTTGTTTGCCCCCCCAGTTTCCAGTTTACTCTTTCAGAATACACACGTTACTTACAAAAGCGTATCACAAAACGTATCACTCACAAAAATACGGGCACGCAATATCTTTCAGTAGCGATGCCACAAAACTACTATTACCAGCAATATTGCCAAAATCACAGTAACAATAGTCAGAGTCAAATTCCACATGCGATAAGTCAGAAAACCGAACTGTGTAACACCGTAACGATATCTTTCTTATAACAATGCCACGAACCTACTATTACCACCAGGAAAATAGCCAAAATCGCAGTAACAAGAACCAGAGTTAAATACCATACTCCATGAGTCAGAAAACCGAAATAGACAACACAATTCCAGATGGACCTTAAAGCGAGCTCCTTCCTTAAGGTCCCCAAACATGTACTTATGGTGCTAACCACAAAGTATATACCAAACACTGCCTCGCAGAAGATCACCTTCTGACTTACAGACAGTTCCAGATGACCGGTCTACCAGAAAACCAAACCAGAATAGAGAATATACTCACTTACAATGATGGGGTCCTTGTCTGCCTCCGCAGTGATCCGGTGAGTCGAGGAGTCCCTCCGGGAAATCCCGGGGGTACCCTAGGGAGTCCTGTTCCCAGCGGGTCCTGCGGTCCGGTAGAGAGGTTGTCCCATCTGGGTCGCCAAATTGATTCAAAGATCGAAGCCGAAATTCCTTTAAGTGGTATATTCTTTATTGCAGCGCTGGATGCACGGGGGATCTCTCCACCTATCGTGCATACCCAAAGCAGAAAGCAGTCTTGAATTTATACAATCAATCTATCAATATTCTACAAGCACCTATACATATGCATTACCTATCCCCGCCTTCCCTCGCTTCTCATGCTAATTAGCCTTTTGGCACCTTGCGCCTGCGCAGAGCCTTCCAAGAATTGTGGGCAGGGGTCTTTGGGACGTGGGCAGGGGTCTTTGGGAGGAAGACCCCGAGTCTTCCTCACAGTGTACTTTTCACCTTTGGTCAGGAATCTGCTGAATTGGCATGTTTCTTAATTGCAAGAGCTGGTTGTTGCCAATTCTCCCGTTTGTTGTATCTTTATAATGAATTCCAATGTCCAGTTTCGAGAGTTATAGTCCTTACATTCGTTTCTCTGTCCGCCTGCCGCTTCCTTATCATGAGTTCCAGTGTCTTGTTTCGAGATATACAGTCCTTGTCTGGGGATTGTCCTTGCCTCCCCAATACCTCCTTAATCAGCCTGCACACAATTATCTGAGAATGAAAGCTGCTTTCCAGTAGTTCAGAAAGCCAAGTTACGTCTCAGCCTTTAGCATCTCGGGCTTTTGGGCCTGTCTGTAACATTTGGCACCAGCACTAATACTTTTTTTGGCATATGTTTAGTGTTTGGGGCCTGTGTCTGGGATTTGGGCCCTGTCTCGAACCACTGGGGCTTTGTCCTGGGTTTTGGAGCCTGCCTCTAGAGTTCAGGGCCTGTGATTAGGCTTTTGGGGTCTGTGTCTGGGGGCCGGTATCTGGGGGCAAGGGGGGAGCTGCTTGTAGACCCTAGGGGCCAGCATTGAGGGGGTTGGGAGCTGACTCTACACCTTTGGGGCCTGCTTCTGGGGGGGGGGGGTTGAGACCTGCATCTGGGGGAGGGGTGGGAGCTCTTTGTATTCCTTTGGAGCCTGTGTCGGGGGGGGGGAAGGGGAGGGTTGGTTGGGAGGTGCTTGTACACTGTTGGAGCCTGGGTTGAGGGAGGAGGTTTGGAGCTGCTTCTACACCTTTGGGCCTGGCATCGGGGGTAGGGGGTTGGGTGCTGGTTGTAGGGGCCTGTGTTTGGGGGGGGGGCTTGGGACCTGCGTCTGGGGGAGGGGTGGGAGCTGCTTTTACACCTTTGGGGCCTGCATGTGTGTGTGGGGGTCAGGGCCTGTGTCTAGCGGGCTGGGAACTGTAATACACAATAAATGTTTGTTCATTGTCTTTTGTATTATAAAAACAAGGAGTTCTGTTTGAGGAACAGGAGTTGTGAAAACTCCCTGCTGAAGTAAGGAGCTGTATAATGCTTTGCTAGACAGTATGAAAATTATTTTCCTTAATGTAACAAAATAGAGAACCCCCTCCCCTTCTCTCCTTCTGCATCTCAGTAGCCTCTTTTGTTAAAAAACCACTGCTGCAAAGTTCATGTAACCATCTCCTGATAAGTTGTTAAACTAGTGTATCAACATCCTGCCTTCCTGTCTCACGCTGGGCCAACATGACCAAATAAAGAAAGAAGTTGAACCACAACGCTGAGGAAGACTACGGCCTTCATCTTCACGACCACCAGAGGGACAGAGACGACCCCCTAGCAACAGCGCGCGCAGTCGCAGAATACACCAGGATGTGCTGCGTAATCCTGAAATCACCAAGATATAAAAAGGGACCGTGGGGGGGGATGAGGTGCGCGCCGTTGGTGGAGCCGAGACTCCCCGGCCGCCCAGCGCTGTTTTGCTTGCTGTTGCTTACTCAATAAATTCCTTTCTATTATTAATGCAATGCTCTCTGAAAATTAATTAAGGGGGCAACTTATAACAGGAACTGCTTGTACAATGTAGGAATCTGTTTCTGCAGGGTGGCTGGGAGCTGTTTGTACAACTTTGGGGCCAGCATCTGGGGGTGGCTGGGAGCTGCCTGTACACTGTAGGGGCCTGTGTTTGTGGGGGCCTTGGGGGCCTCCCTCGGGGGGGGGGGGAGGGTTGGGAGCTGCTTGTATAGGGTAGGGGGCCTGCCTGGCAGGGGTTGGGAGCTGCTTGTAGAATTTGGGTCGCTGTGTCTGGGGGGGGGGTTGGGGCCTGTGTCTCAGGGGTGTTGGGAACTGGTTGTACACCTTTGGGTCCTGTCTCTGGGGGGGGAGCTACTTGTACCCTTACCATAAGCCGTACTCTAACACATACTTCTACCAGTACCCTTACCCTTACCGTAACCCTTACCTTTACCCTTACTCTTACCCTTACCAAAGCATTACTCTTACCCTTAACGTAAGCCTAAACCTTAACCTTATCCTTACACTTACACTTACCGTAACCCTTACCCTTTCTGCTACACTTACCCTTAGCCTAAATCTAAACCTTACACTTACCCTAACCCTAACACTTACCCTTACCATTACCCATATACTTACTCTTACCCTAACCCTAAATCTTACCCAAACACTTACCCTGACCCTTACATTAACCCTAAACCGTACCCTAAAACTTACACTTACTCTTAACCTTAACC
Source organism: Aythya marila (assembly GCF_965140915.1). Taxonomy (NCBI): domain Eukaryota; kingdom Metazoa; phylum Chordata; class Aves; order Anseriformes; family Anatidae; genus Aythya; species Aythya marila. The sequence goes on along the minus strand of NW_028137120.1, from coordinate 102,819 downwards.
TTACGCTTAACCTTAACCTACTACTTACCCTTTCTTATCCGTCACCATACACCTAAAATTAACCCTAACCATTACCCTAACACTTACCCTTACCCTAAGCCAAACCCTAATCCTAACTCTAAACCTTACCCTGACTTGTACACTTATCCTTATCCTTACACTTACCCTAACACTTACCCTTACACTTATCCTTATACATATAACTTACCCTTACCCTAAAACTTAACCTTAACCTAACTCTAACCCTAAACCTTACCTTAACCCTTACCCTGACCCTTACATTAACCCTTACCCTTACCCTAAAACTTACACTTACTCTTAACCTTAACCTTACCCTTACCCTTAACCTAATACTTACCCTTCCGTTTCCCTCACCCTAACCCTAAAATTAACCCTTAGCATTACTTGGAATTAGAGTTAAACCTAGAATAAAAGGGAATTTGAGTCCCTTCAAAATCTTATATGGAAGGCCATAGCAATTTCTATTTAGTGGAGAGGACCTAACGCAGTTAGGATCAGAATATTTATATGCTTATATAACTGAACTTCAGAAACAATTAAATAAAGTACATACATTTGTTTTAGGGACCAGGGCTAGAGGGTTGGATCAACCAATCCACCCCTTTAAGCTCGGGGATTATATATATATAAAGACTTTTTCAGGACAACCCGTACAGGAAAAATGGAAGGAAAGTGGATGGGACCATACCAAGTATTACTGACAACACACACCGCCATTAAGATTAAGAAGCAAGCAGCTTGGATCCGCAATTCAAGGGTGAAGAAGGTCCCGGCGAGGATATAGACCACCACTCCAATTGGACCAACAAAATTACGGTTTTCCAGATCCTAATGATTGCAGGGGTGCGGTTCTCGGATTTGGGGTGGGCAACTTGGGATGAGAACTTACACCTGACCTTAATACAAACAATTTCTCAAGTAACTAATAAGACGAACTGTTGGGTATGCACCCATCTGCCACAGCATGGGAATAAGGATGCATTGTTAATTGGGATTCCCTTGCCTGCAAACTTATCTTGGACTAATTTGTTGGAAAACACATCTTGGGGTCGAAAATATTAAGCAGTTTTGGAACTAGAAGTGAGTAGCTTCATGCCGTTAGAATCCTATTATGTATGTGTACAAAGGTGTAACCCGCCTAAGGGTATAGGAAAACAGCATTGTATAAATACGGATACTACTTATGTGGGAAATCAGACATCTTGTAATTGAACAATTGATATTAGTACGACTAGCGGCTGGGCAAATTCAACCAGCTGGACGGTTCCAGAAGGAAAAGGGTGGTATTGGCTATGCAATGATACAGCCCGTAAGGTCTTGCCTGAGAATTGGAAGGGAACTTGCACTCTTGGAGCGGTAGTCCCCAATATGACAGTACATGATGTAGTGCCTCGAGGTTACTTGAGAAATCATATCCGGAGAATCAGACGAAAAATTAACAACCCATTGATAGAGAGACACACCGCTTTTCATAGTTTCGTTCGATGGTTTATCCCATGGTTAGGAGTGAGTGAATTGGAAAAGGCAATAGTTAATATTTCTGCAATTATAGAGAAGTTAGAAAACAAAATTCTGGATGCTATAAAGGCTCAACAAGAAGAGATATCTAGTTTATCACAGGTAGTATTCCAAAATCGGATGGCCCTAGACTTGTTACTGGCCACTCAAGGGGGAGTCTGTACAGTAATAAACACAAGTTGTTGTATGTATGTAGATCAGAGTGGAAGGATCTCTACCGACCTGGAAGAAATATGGAAGCAGACCAGGATCCTACATGAGATCAGTAAAGATGATCTTTCATGGAGTTTTAGTGAACTATGGAATAAGTTAACCTCCTGGTTGCCCAATTTCCAATGGTTGAAACAAGTATTCATTGCTCTAATCGTATTAGTAGTGTTAGGAATATTTGTGTGCATGTTGTTTAGATGCCTGCTTTGTTGTGTTACTGTAAATAATGAAAGTATCTGATGCAAAAGAATTTGCATGGGAAAAGAAAAGGGGGGATTGATTAAGGAGGTACTGGGGAGGTATTGGGGAGGCAAGGGCAATCCCCAGACAAGGACTGTATATCTCGAAACAAGACACTGGAACTCATGATAAGGAAGCGGCAGACGGACAGAGAAACGAATGTAAGGACTATAAATCTTGAAACTGGACATTGGAATTCATTATAAAGATACAACAAACGGAAGAATTAGCAACAACCAGCTCTTGCAATTAAGAAACCTGCCAATTCAGCAGATTCCTGACCAAAGGTGAAAAGTACACTGTGAGGAAGACTCGGGGTCTTCCTCCCAAAGACCCCTGCCCACGTCCCAAAGACCCCTGCCCACAATTCTTGGGAGGCTCTACGCAGGCGCAAGGTGCCAAAAGGCTAATTAGCATGAGAAGCGAGGGAAGGCGGGGATAGGTAATGAATATGTATAGGCACTTGTAGAATATTGATGGATTGATTGTATAAATTCAAGACTGCTTTCCGCTTTGGGTATGCACGATAGGTGGAGAGATCCCCCGTGCATCCAGCGCTGCAATAAAGAATATACCACTTTGTAGTGGGTTTACGTGGCAAGGTTTTGGTAGCAGGGAGCCATAGGGGTGGTTTCTGTGAGAAAGATCTAGAAGCTGCCCCATGTTTGGGAAGGGCCCCATTGTTTTCCAGATCCGAGCCAATAAGCGATGTTGTTTTGCGCCTCTGTGAGAGCATATTTAAGACAGGGAAAAAACGCTGCGCCACACAGCAGCCGGGAGAGTCAAGGGAGTGGGAGAACAGCCTTGCACCAAGGTCAGTGTAGAAGGAGGGGGAGAGGTGCTCCAGGCGCCGGAGCAGAAGTCCCCTGCGGCCTGTGGTGAGGACCATGGTGAAGCAGGATGTCCCCCTGCAGCCCATGGAGTACCACGGTGGAGCAGGGTTCCACGCTGCAGCCCGTGGAGGAGACCACGGTGGAGCAGGTGGCCCTGCACCGACGGAGGCTGCCGCCTGTGGAAGGCCCCTGCCGGAGCAGATTCCGGGCCGGACCTGTAGCCCGTGGAGAGGAGACCACGCAGGAGCAGGTGATCTGGCAGGAGCTGCTGCCCGTAGGGGAGCCAGGTTGGAGCAGTTTTCTCCTGAGGGATGGACCCCGTGGTACGGACCCATATCTGGAGCAGTTCTGGAAGAGCTGCTGCCTGTGGGCAGCCCACGCCGGATCAGTTCATCAAGGACTGCATCCCGTGGGTGGGACCCCACAGCACAGGGGACGAGAGTGACCGAGAAGGAGCGGCAGAGAAGAAGTGCTGTAGACTGACCATAACCCCCATTCCCCGTTCCCCTGCGCCGCTCGGGGGGAGGAGGTGGAAAAGGGTGGATGGGGGGGGAAGGTGCTTTTGGTTTTTTTTTTCCTTTGTTTTCTCACTTCTCTCGCTTGTTAGTTGTAGGCAATAAATCTTACTATCTCCTTATGCCGAGTCTGTTTTGCCCGTTACAATAATTATTGCGTGATTTTCTTGTCCTTATCTCAATCCTTGAGCCCTTTTCACATATTTTCTCCCCATTCCTCTTTGAGGAGGGGGAGTGAGAGAGCGGCTGTGGTGGAGCTCGGCTGCCCACTCGAGCGGAACCTCGACAGTCTTTTTTTATTAAAGGAATTTCGGCTTCGATCTTTGAATCAATCTGGCACCCCAGATGGGACGACCTCTCTGCCGGACCGCAGGACCCGCTGGGGACAGGACTCCCTAGGGTACCCCCGGGATTTCCCGGAGGGACTCCTCGACTCACCGGATCACTGCGGAGGCAGACAAGGACCCCATCATTGTAAGTGAGTATATTCTTTATTCTGGTTTGGTTTTCTGGTAGACCGGTCATCTGGGACTGTCCAGTAAGTCGGAAGGTGACTTCTGCAGGACAGTATTTGGTATATACTTTGTGGTTAGTACCACAAGTATATCTGGGGACCTTGGGGTCCATCTGTATCTGGAACTGTCTGTAAGTCAGAAGGTGATCTTCTGCGAGGCAGTGTTTGGTATATACTTTGTGGTAAGCACCATAAGTATATTTGGGGACTTAAGGAAAGAGCTCGCTTTAAGGTCCATCTGGAATTGTGTTGTCTATTTCGGTTTTCTGACTCATGGAGTATGGTATTTAACTTTGGTTATTGTTACTGTGATTTTGGCTATTTTTCTGGTGGTAATAGTAGGTTCGTGGCATTGTTATAAGAGAGATATCGTTACGGTGTTACACAGTTCGGTTTTCTGACTTATCGCATGTGGAATTTGACTCTGACTATTGTTATTGTGATTTTGGCAATATTGCTGGTAATAGTAGTTTTGTGACATCGCTACTGAAAGATATTGCGTGCCCGTATTTTTGTGAGTGATACGTTTTGTGATACGCTTTTGTAAGTAACATGTGTATTCTGAAAGTGTAAACTGGAAACTGGGGGGGCAAACAAGCAGTGAAATTTTAAAGAAAAGTGTGTTAGGATGTGTTTTAAGTCACTGGAAAGATATTGGAGGATCTGCCGGTGGAAGTGTGAACAGGAAAACATTGATAAAATATCGTAATCAGTGGTGGCCGCTTTATAAGCTGGAATGTGGAGAAAAGTGGCCCCTAAATGGAACTTTAAACTATAATATTTTGCTACAGTTAATGTTGTTTTTTTTGAGAAGCAAAACAGGATGAAATGTTGTATACTGATGTTTCAGCATCTTGGTGGGAAAAGGTACGGAATTAAGTTGGCCCCTGACTGAACCTTTGATGTTGGCATTAGAGAAGTACAGGCTGGAGAAAGATAAAGGAAGTGTTAAAAGGGTTGTTGAAAGTGTTAAAGGTGTTTGAAGTTGAATGAGCAGGGAAAGAGGATGTAGGAATGTTAATAGTTCTGCCTCTGCCCGAGGCAGAGATCTTAAAATCATGGGTGTTAGCCCTTTAGGGCAAAGGGACCATGATGGGTCCGAGAGAGTTGTCACAGAAACAGAAAAACAGTTAACTCTTAAAACAACCTGAGTTCATGTGCGAGCTCAGATTGCTGATGGGACCGCTCAGGGAACTGTGGACAATTGCATTCCCCTGACCGACCCCCCCTAAGACCCAAATCATCCTGAAAATTATGAACGGTTAAGTAAATACTAAAATCTGGATGAATTGGGAATTGAGAATATGCTTCCAACAAGGTCTAAAAGAAAGCCCTATGGAATTTTTGGACCAACTCTGAAATGTAATGAAAATAAATAAATAAATAAATAAATAAAACAAAACGGTTTGGACCTGGCTTTGGAGGACAAATTGACTTGCCTTTTCCTAGGATAATCGACCCCTGATTTCAACAGGAATAACGGGGACCTGGGGAATCTACCCTAGTACCTCCGCTGGTTATAATGAAGCTAGGGGAGGAATGGAAGTGAAATTTCTTATTGATATGGGGCAACGTATTCAGTTCTAAATCAAGCATTAATGCCTTCACAGAATTATTATGTTAGGGTAAAAGATGTGTTGTGGTTTAACCCGGCCGACAGCTAAACACCACGCAGCTGTTCGCTCCCCCTCCCCCTCCCTCTCTGGGATGGGGAGAGAAATGGAAAGTGAAGCCCGTGAGTTGAGATAAAGACAGTTTAATAAGACAAAATAATAATAATAATAATAATAATAATAATAATAATAATAATAATAATAATAATACAATGATGATAATAGTACCACTACTAATAATGTGTACAAACAAGTGATGCACAATGCAATTGCTCACCACCCGCTGACCGATGCCCAGCCTAACCCCGAGCAGTCCGGCCCCCTCCCCCTGGCTAGCCACCCCTATGTATTGTTTAGCCTGACATCAGATGGTATGGAATACCCCTTTGGCTAGTTCGGGTCACCTGTCCTGGGTCTGTCCCCTCCCAGCTCTTACTGCACCCCCAGCCTGCCTGTTGGCAGGACAGAGCAAGAAGCTGAGATGTCCTTGGCTTGGTATAAGCATTGCTCTGCAACAATTGAAACATCGGGGTGTTATCAGCACTCTTCTCATCCTAAGCCAAAACATAGCATTCTCCCAGCTACTAGGAAGAAAATTAACTCTGTTCTAACTGAAACCAGGACAAGGTGTAACCGAAAAGGTTTATTTTTGTGAACCTTTGAAGTACAAGTTAGGGAAAAAATGGGGCATACACAGATTTTTATCTATGCCTAGCTCCTCATGGGCACTCTTAGGTAGAGATTTATTAGAGCAAGTAGGAGCAGAAATTGTCTTTGAAAAAGGGAAAATGGAATTAAGAACAGGAGAAAAACAACTAATAAATGTGTTAAGCTTGGCACTAATACAAACTGACCCTAAAAGTGAAATACCTTTAGAGATCACAGATCAAGTATGTCCAGGAGTTTGGGCTACTGAAACCCCTGAAAGAGGTAAAACTGTGACCTTACTAATTATTAGAACAACCAAAGCAAGAGAAGTGGTTAAAGTCTTGTTAAATGAAATAATACCATGCTTTGGGATTCTAGTAGCAATGTCTTCTGATAGAGGTTCACATTTTTGTGCGCAAGTGGTACAACAGATAAGTAAGATTCTAAATATAGATTGGCAACTGCATGCTCCTTATAGACCACAGGCAAGTGGACAGGTAGAAAAAATGAACCATTTAATTAAACAATAAATAGCTAAAATTGGATAAGAAGCTAATTTGTCATGGCCTCAATCCCTCCCTTTAGCATTACTTGGAATTAGAGTTAAACCTAGAATAAAAGGAAATTTGAGTCCCTTCAAAATCTTATATGGAAGGCCATAGCAATTTCTATTTAGTGGAGAGGACCTAACGCAGTTAGGATCAGAATATTTATATGCTTATATAACTGAACTTCAGAAACAATTAAATAAAGTACATACATTTGTTTTAGGGACCAGGGCTAGAGGGTTGGATCAACCAATCCACCCCTTTAAGCTCGGGGATTATATATATATAAAGACTTTTTCAGGACAACCCGTACAGGAAAAATGGAAGGAAAGTGGATGGGACCATACCAAGTATTACTGACAACACACACCGCCATTAAGATTAAGAAGCAAGCAGCTTGGATCCGCAATTCAAGGGTGAAGAAGGTCCCGGCGAGGATATAGACCACCACTCCAATTGGACCAACAAAATTACGGTTTTCCAGATCCTAATGATTGCAGGGGTGCGGTTCTCGGATTTGGGGTGGGCAACTTGGGATGAGAACTTACACCTGACCTTAATACAAACAATTTCTCAAGTAACTAATAAGACGAACTGTTGGGTATGCACCCATCTGCCACAGCATGGGAATAAGGATGTATCGTTATTCGGGATTCCCTTGCCTGCAAACTTATCTTGGACTAATTTGTGGGAAAACACATCTTGGGGTCGAAAATATTAAGAAGTTTTGGAACTAGAAGTGAGTAGCTTCATGCCGTTAGAATCCTATTATGTCTGTGTACAAAGGTGTAACCCGCGTAAGGGTATAGGAAAACAGCATTGTATAAATACGGATACTACCTATGTGGGAAATCAGACATCTTGTAATTGAACAATTGATATTAGTACGACTAGCGGCTGGGCAAATTCAACCAGCTGGACGGTTCCAGAAGGAAAAGGGTGGTATTGGCTATGCAACGATACAGCCCGTAAGGTCTTGCCTGAGAATTGGAAGGGAACTTGCACTCTTGGAGCGGTAGTCCCCAATATGACAGTACATGATGTAGTGCCTCGAGGTTACTTGAGAACTTGTATGTGGAGAATCAGACGAAAAATTAACAATCCATTGATAGAGAGACACACCGCTTTTCATAGTTTCGTTCGATGGTTTATCCCATGGTTAGGAGTGAGTGAATTGGAAAAGGCAATAGTTAATATTTCTGCAATTATAGAGAAGTTAGAAAACAAAATTCTGGATGCTATAAAGGCTCAACAAGAAGAGATATCTAGTTTATCACAGGTAGTATTCCAAAATCGGATGGCCCTAGACTTGTTACTGGCCACTCAAGGGGGAGTCTGTACAGTAATAAACACAAGTTGTTGTATGTATGTAGATCAGAGTGGAAGGATCTCTACCGACCTGGAAGAAATATGGAAGCAGACCAGGATCCTACATGAGATCAGTAAAGATGATCTTTCATGGAGTTTTAGTGAACTATGGAATAAGTTAACCTCCTGGTTGCCCAATTTCCAATGGTTGAAACAAGTATTCATTGCTCTAATTGTATTAGTAGTGTTAGGAATATTTGTGTGCATGTTGTTTAGATGCCTGCTTTGTTGTGTTACTGTAAATAAAGAAAGTATCTGATGCAAAAGAATTTGCATGGGAAAAGAAAAGGGGGGATTGATTAAGGAGGTACTGGGGAGGTATTGGGGAGGCAAGGGCAATCCCCAGACATGGACTGTATATCTCGAAACAAGACACTGGAACTCATGATAAGGAAGCGGCAGACGGACAGAGAAACGAATGTAGGGACTATAAATCTTGAAACTGGACATTGGAATTCATTATAAAGATACAACAAACGGAAGAATTAGCAACAACCAGCTCTTGCAATTAAGAAACCTGCCAATTCAGCAGATTCCTGACCAAAGGTGAAAAGTACACTGTGAGGAAGACTCGGGGTCTTCCTCCCAAAGACCCCTGCCCACGTCCCAAAGACCCCTGCCCACAATTCTTGGGAGGCTCTACGCAGGCGCAAGGTGCCAAAAGGCTAATTAGCATGAGAAGCGAGGGAAGGCGGGGATAGGTAATGCATATGTATAGGTACTTGTAGAATATTGATAGATTGATTGTATAAATTCAAGACTGCTTTCTGCTTTGGGTATGCACGATAGGTGGAGAGATCCCCCGTGCATCCAGCGCTGCAATAAAGAATATACCACTTAAAGGAATTTCGGCTTCGATCTTTGAATCAGAGCCTTCAGCATGAAAGACCCCTAGAGACCCCCAGAAGAGACCCCAGAGGAGACTGCGCATGCTCCAGTAGGAGAGACTGCACCCCGGAAGCTAATTTTAATAATCTATTTTTTTTAGAAGTAGTAATGAATATGTATTAGTCTAGGAGCATAAAAATCAGCTGCTTGATATAACTGGTGTGCATCCTGGTGGAGCAGAGACTCCCGGTGCACCCAGCTTACCTCTATTCCTTTATATTCTTTCATAGAAGACAGCAGAGATGCTTGTGGATACCGTCCAGTTGGATTCTGGATGAATACGACTGATTTGTAAGATACCGTCCGGTTGGGTAAAGGTGCGGTTGCTAGTGTTTGTGTGTGAGAGTGTAACTGAGACTTCTAAAGTCCGTGTGGAGGTCTTTTTGTTTTCTCACCAGTTCTAATCTCCTGTCGGGGGTGCTGGGCTGGTGAAGAGAGGGATACGTGGGTGGGTGATAGGTCCTAAACCCCCTGCAAGACACTCTCACTAGGGGCAACCAAGGACTGTGGGAATTGCCACTAGTAAAATTCCCGGATGGGTCAGATAAAATCGAAGACCAAGGACCAGAAAGGGAGCAAATTACCAGATATATGACCAAAAAGTCCATTACGAATAATGATTAGAAATTGGAACAATAGGGGCCCCAGAAAATTAAAGAGTAAATTAAAAATGATCCTGTATTATATGATAGAATGACCAAAAGAACTCTTAAGACCCCATGTATTTTGATCCACGGAGGACGGGGTCTGTCAGGCTTTGAACATTAATAGTAGAATACCCATGGATCCAGAAAAGAGCAAGCTGAAACATTGGAATTAGAAATTTGAGAGCAATTGATTAAGAATGAATACGTGCTACATTTGTGCCTGTGCTGCACTTATACCACCAGATAACAGGAGCCTCTCGGACCCCGAGAACCAGATCAAAAACAACCTCATGGTTCGGACTTTAATCAAGGGGTCTGAGATAAGGAGGACTGCTCACAAAGGGACAGCTTAGGAATATGTATATGTATAGGAATGTTCATGTATATGTAACTCTTTACTAGAGCAATTTGCCACGTTAGGCGTGCACGACTTTGGTGGGACTACCCGCCCCGTGCTGCATGGAACTGAGTAAACATACCTACTTTACAATCTTACTGATTGTGGAGTCAGCTTTCTGTGAGTCATTTTGGTGAGCCAGGCAGGAGACACTCTGCTCGGCTGCGGGATCGGCTGCAGCGCGGACGCCCCTAGGTGCACCCTGAGCGTTTTTGCTCGGAGGGGACTCCACTCTCAGCTGCTCACCGCAGGAGCAAAGATCTCCTGAAACTGCAGACAAACGGTATGTTTTCAGCTGCTGGAGGGATACTAACTGGAGTGTTAATAATTGTATGTGTTTTTATGTATGTATTTTGTGTTGACATTTTGTATATTGTAATATTTGCATATTGTATGTATTTTGTGTTGAAAGTATTTGTGTAAATGTAAGGGTTTGAAACAAAGTGTTACAAGTCACTTCACGAAGAACACAGTCAGAGACAATACTTGTTTGGTTGGTTATCATTCTAAATTATATTCCTGTGGTATGAATGAGATGTGCTGGAGGCCTCCGTGTGCGATTGTGCTGTGTGAGTGAGACGCAGCGTTGCTGCAAAGCGAGTGCAGAGTTCCGATCCGTTGTTCCGTATTCTCCACAAGGGGAGTGGGCAGAGACGAACGAAGTGCTTGACAGACTGAAAAGAAGTGCTGTTTTATCCAAGTTTTGAGTGGTGGTGCCCAGTGTATCTTGTGTATCTTGTGTATCCTATTTTTGCTCTTAAATGTTTTGACTGTGACAAGAAAAAGGCAGGAGCATGATATGACATGCTTTCTGCAACATATGAGGCCTGCACAGGCCGAGACCTGGACTCGCTGAGACCTGAACAGGCCGAGAGACCGGAGCGGTGCCGAGAGACTGGAGTGGCGCTGGGAGACCCGAGACACTACGGAGGGACTACCACTGGACGGAGAGAGCCCTGAGAGACGCTGCAGAGCCACGGACGGCTCTGAGAGACACAGAATAGACCGGACAGAAGCCGGAAAACGCGGGGAATTGAAGTAATTGCGGGACATCCAAGATCGAGTTGCTACGGGAGACCAGAGGCGTCAGTGGACACCGGTAGCCGACCCTCACCGTGTGGCCAGTCGGCACAGAGCAGAGGGGCGGACATCAGGACCCTGCAGCCTGTCTGACGTAACCATGGAGGCAGCGGCAGCAGCGGCTGTGCTGCTTCACTCTAGCATTCTTTTTATAAAAGGTTTATCTTGCAATGCAAAAAAGACTATTAGTCCCCAGATCGGTGTTATAACTGTTACTAATGACGACTAAGCTCTATTGCAGGGCAGGAGTGCAGAGACGCAGATTACACTGCCAAATGACCACCAGCAGGCTCTTTCACAAATCTAAGGTTGCAGCTGGCACTGCCTGCAGCCATATAGCAGACGTTACACTCTCTTTCCTAACTAGTAATCATGTGTCTCATCCATTTGTGGTGAATGGTCAGTGGCAAAAAGAAAAGGAGGATGCCACTGACACTAACAGCATGGGTAATAGGAGTAGTATAAGTGACACAGGTGACGGTGCGAGGCGAGGCGCTCTGCCTGCTGCTCGCCTTCGCCTGACTGTGCACTGCTGCCAACGGTGCTAGAGTAAAATGTGAAGACTGCTCAGATGGCAGTGATGAGAGTGTTTGTGTGAAGAAGATGTGTGAAGAAGATGTGTGCTGAATCTGACTTTGTGTGCAACGGTGGTCAGTGTGTGCCAAACAGATGGCAGTGTGATGGGGATCTGGATTGTGAAGATGGGTCTGATGAAAGTGCTGAGCTGTGTCATATGAGAACAGTGTCATGGAAATGTGATGGTGAAAAAGACTGTGACAGTGGAGAAGATGAAGAGAATTGTGGCGATGTGATAGAGATCCTTACTGTAAGGATGGAAGAGATGAAATTAACTGCCCTTCCTGGACCTGTAGGCCAGACCAGTTCAGATGTGAACTGTGTCCATGGGAGTAGGCAGTGCAGTGGTGTGAGAGACTGTCTGGATGGCACTGATGAAGCAAACTGTAACAATGTTATTCAGTGCTCTGGACCTGGCAAATTCAAGTGCAGAAGTGGAGAATGCATAGATATCAATAAAGTGTGTAACCAGCAGAGAGACTGCAAGGACTGGGGTGATGAGCCCCTGAAGGAATGCAACATAAATGAATGTGACTGTCCAGCTGTGAAACTGTGGAGATAGTGATGAATGCCAAAACCCTGTAGTCAAATCTGTATCAACCTGAAAGGCTATCAGATGAATCCTGCTACAGGAACCTGGAAAGGGCCATACGGCAAAGCAAATTAAATAACTGTTATTTAACTTGTCAGAAGATAAAAAATAAAGTGTTTCAACAAGCAGCCACGGGAGGGAAGAATCACTGAACCCTCGATGTGAGGGACTGTACCTTGTTTTACTGACTACTGAAACAGCTGTGAGAACTGCAGAAAGGGACCCACGCATCCAGAATAAAAGGACCAGTAACTACTGAAACTTGGAGGGTTGAGTCCGCTCCTGGGAAACTGAAACTCAAGCTAAGGGAGAACTAATATTCTGGCAACGAGGCTCTGCATGAATTAAGGATGCCAAATAAAAAGGACAAGCCTAAAGGGAGAAAAGGGAGAAGGCAAGACTGGGGCAGGACCCTCCACTGTGGTGTGTATGGTCTACCGAGGGAGGCAACCCCTATCGGTATTGACTGCCGAATGAGAGGGCCTCGACCGGACTTCTCCCACACTAAGATCAGGTTGTCCCGAGAAAATAACATAAAAAACCTCTTTTTTAAACCTATATAAAATTGTGATTCGTTTTACAGGAGCTGGATCACCCTGACAGGCCGAACGGTAACACAAGCCTGAATCGACCCTGAAGGCGTTTGCCTATTATGATCCAGCTACATGGGCAGAAGACAGATCCTGGGGCTATAGGACCTCAGTATATATACTTAATAGAATAATTAGGTTATTAGCTGTAATAGAAATAGTTATAAATGATGAGAACTGATCTAAATGAGTTATAAAGATGAGAACTGCTTTGTATCAAAATTGCCTAGCTTTGGATTGTTTGCTAGCACAAGAAGGAGAAGTCTGTGGAAAATTTAACTTTAGTAATTACTGTTTAAAGATTGATGAAAAGGTGTTTCTTCCTAGTAACTGATAGAATGTTATGTTCTGGTTTAGGATGAGAAGAATGTTAATAATATGCTGATGTTTTAATTGTTTTTAATTGTTACAGAGCAGTGCTTACACCAAGCCAAGGACCAAGCCAAATTCAGCTTCTCACTGTCCTGCCAGCAGGCAGGCTGGGAGGAGGGCCGGACTGCTCGGGGTTAGGTTGGGCATCGGACAGCAGGTGGTGAGCAATTGCATTGTGCATCACTTGTTTCGTACACATTATTACTAGTAGTACTATTATCATCATTATTGTTATTATCTTCTTGTTTTTATCTCAACTCACAGGCTTCACTTTCCCATTTCTCTCTCCCATCCCAGAGAAGGAGGGGGGAGGTGAGCGAGCAAACACAAACCTGGAAGGATATGGAATGGGATTTATTTTCATGGCTGCCTGGTGGACCATGGGTCAAAAGAGTGTTATTTTTATTGTTATGTGGTGTAATTACGTTATTATTTGTACCTTGTATGATACCTTGTCTTACATTATTAATACACCGGGTGATAAATAGTACATTTGTAATAACTTCATTAAAAAAAGAAGGGAATATGTCAATTATGATGCTTAAGAATTGGACCCTCCAAGAACAAACTGATGAAATCCAATTATTAATAACAGAAGAGACACGAATTGGGGATGTTAAAAAGAAGATAAGGGATTGTGAGGAATGTTTTAACAATTCGTGTCCATAAAGAACAATTCTGTTTGAATCCTGTCTGCCTCTGGGCCCTGCACTGGCAATTTAATTCTTGAACCTCAGCTGCAGTGTGTCCCAGTCTCCCCCTCATTCTAGTCAATTTATCACTCCTTAAATTTATGAACCTGTTTGCTTTTGTTATTCCGGACTTCTATTTCTAACACTGCTATAGATGTGTCTGTGAATGGCTGGGGAAGAATGTTTTAATTACTCGTGAAGCTGTTTGTGTTTGATGTCTGGGAGTTTCAGAACAACTGATAACAACTAGTGACTGTTATGGGATACTATGCGGATCTTTGGTATCTGGTTAGGGGGGCCGAGAGATTAAGAGGAAGGAAAAAGAAGCTGAAGGACGGCTGGGAGACAAGTCTTGAAGAGAATGTTCTATAAACTTGGTATGGTGCCAAGTAAGTACAAAGGGGGAGAGGAAGACTACGAGCCTTCAGCATGAAAGACCCCTAGAGACCCCCAGAAGAGACCCCAGAGGAGACTGCGCATGCTCCAGTAGGAGGGACTGCACCCCGGAAGCTAATTTTAATAATCTATTTTTTTTAGAAGTAGTAATGAATATGTATTAGTCTAGGAGCATAAAAATCAGCTGCTTGATGTAACTGGTGTGCGTCCTGGTGGAGCGGAGACTCCCGGTGCACCCAGCGCTGTTTGCTTACCTCTATTCCTTTATAGTCTTTCAATAAATCCTATTTTTTTATTTAATCCTAATTTGAATCCTGAGCCATTTATAACAAGGGTTAGGTTAACTTTAAGGTTTATGTTAAGTGTAAGTGTAAGGGTAACGGAGACAGTAAAGGTAAGGGTAAGGGGAATGGTAAAGTTAAGGCTACAAGTACGTGTTAGGATATGGGTTATGGTAAGGGTAAGGGTTAGGGTAAGGGTAAGTGTTAGGGTAATGGTTAGGGTTAATTTTAGGGTTAGGGTGAGGGAAACATAAGGGTAAGTGTTAGGGTAATAGTTAAGGGTAAGGTTAAGGTTAAGAGTAAGTGTAACTTTTAGGGTAAGGGTTAGGGTTAATGTAAGGGTCAGGGTAAGGGCTGGGGTAAGGTTTAGGGTTAGGGTTAGGTTAAGGGTAAGGATTAGGGTAAGGGTAAGGGTATGGATAAGGATAAGTGTAAGTGTTAGGGTAAGGGTAATGTTAAAGGTAACAGTAAGTGTAAGGAGAAGGGTTAGGGTAAGGGTAAGGGTAAGAGTAAGGGTATTGGCAACAGTAAGGGTGAGGGTTACAGTAAGGGTAAGTGTAAGGTTTAGATTTAGGCTAAGGGTAAGTGTAGCAGAAAGGGTAAGGTTTACTGTAAGGTTTAAGGTTTCGGCTTAGGTTAAGGGTAAGGGTAAGGGTAAGGGTAATTGTACGAGTAATTGCTAGGGTAAGTGTAAGCGTAAGTGTACATGTAAGTGTTGTTGTAGGGCTTATGGTAAGGGTAAGGTCAAGGGTAAGGTTTATGTTAAGGGTAAGCGTAAGGGTAACGGATAGAGTAAGGGTAAGGGTAAGGTTAAGGGTACAAATATGTGTTAGGGTATGGGTTATGGTATGGGTAAGAATTAGGGTAAGTATAAGGGTAAGGGTAAGTGTAAGGGTACAGGTCAGGGTAAGGGTTAGAGTAAGGGTTAGGGTTAGGGTTAGGGTAAGTGTAAGGGTTAGGGTAAGGGTTAGTTTTAGGGTTAAAGTCAGGAAAATGTATGCGTAAGTATTAAGTTAATGTTAAGGGTAAGGTTAAGGTTAAAAGTAAGTGTAAGGTTTAGGGTAAGGGTTAGGGTTAATGTAAGGGTCAGGGTAAGGGTTGGGGTAAGGTTTAGGGTAAGGGTTAGGTTAAGGATAAGTGTTAGGGTAAGGGTAAGGTTAATGGTAACCGTAAGTGTAAAGGTAAGGGTTCGGGAAAGGGTAAGAATAAGGGTATGGGTAAGGGTAAGGGTAAGGGTGAGGGTTAGGCTAAGGGTAAGTGTAAGGTTTAGATTTAGGCTAAGGGTAAGTGTAGCAGAAAGGGTAAGGTTTACGGTAAGGGTAAGTGTTAGGATAAGGGTAAGGTTTGGGGTTAGGGTAAGGGTAAGGGTAAGGGTAAGGGTAAGGGTAAGGGTAAGGGTAAGGGTTACGGTAAGGGTACGGGTACGGGTAGAAGTATGTGTTAGAGTATGGGTTATGGTAAGGGTAAGGGTTAGGGTAAGGGTAAGTGTTGGGGTAATGGTTAGGGTTAATTTTAGGGTTAGGGTGAGGGAAAAGTAAGGGTAAGTATTAGGTTAAGGTTAAGGGTAAGGTTAAGGTTAAGTTTTAGGGTTAGGGTTAATGTAAGGGTCAGGGTAAGGGTTCAGGTAAGGTTTAGGGTTAGGGTTAGGTTAAGGTTAAGTGTTAGGGTAAGCCGAAGTTGTATGGATAAGGATTAGTGTAAGGGATAGGGTAAGGGTAAGTGTTAGGGTAAGGGTAAGGTTAATGGTAACCGTAAGTGTAAGGGTAAGGGTTAGGGGAAGGGGATGAGTAAGGGTAAGGGTAGGGGAAGTCTAAGGTTATGGGTCAGGGTTAAAAGTTAGAGTAAGGGTTAGGGTTAGGGTTAGGTAAGGATAAGTGTTAGGGTAATGGTTACGGTTAATTTTAGGGTTATGTTGAAGGAACATAGCAACAGTGCGCGCAGTCGCAGAATATACCAGGATGTGCTGAGTAATCCCAGAATTAGCAAGGTATAAAAAGGGACCCTGGCAGGGGTGAGGTGCGTGCCGTTGGCGGAGCTGAGACTCCCCGGCTGCCCAGTGCTGTTTTGCTTGATGTTTGCTTACTCAATAAATTCCTTTCTATGATTAATACAATGCTCTCTGAAAATTAATTAAGGGGGCAACTTATAACACTTTGGACGCTCAAAACCCAAACCCAAAAACTTTGGACGCTCAAAACCCTATCCCGAAAACAGGACGCTCAAAGCCCTAACCCAAAAACATTAGGATGCTCCAAGCCCTAACCCAAAAACATTCGGACGCTCAAAACCCAAACCCAAAACATTAAGATGCTCCAAACCCTATCCGGAAAACATTAGGAAGCTCAAAGACCTATCCCAAATACTTAGGACGCTCAAAACCCTATCCTGGAAACACTGAGATGCTCAGAACCCTATCCTCAAAATTTAGGACGCTCCAAACCCTAACCCAAAAACATTAGGACGCTCAAAGCCCCAACCCAAAACATTAGGACGCTCCAAACCCTATCCTGGAAACATTAAGATGCTCAAAACCCTATCCTGAAAACTGAGGATGCTCATTACCCAGACCCAAAATATTAAGATGCTCAAAACCCTAACCCAACTACTTAGGATGCTTGAAAGCCGATCCCAAAAAATTAGGGCACACAAAAGCCTAACCCCCAAAATTAAGATGCTCAAAATCCAAACCCCCAAAATTAGGATACTCAAAACCCTGGACCTGGAGAAACTAACCTGAAAAAAAAAAAAAAAAAAAAAAAAAAGATCTTAAAACCCTAACCGTAAATAACTGACCAAAAATAAAACCTTAAGACTCTAACCCTAAAAAACATATCAACACTACAACCCAAAAAACTCTAATACCCTAACACGCTAACCCTGAAACCCTTAAAACCCTAACCCCCAAACCCTTAAAACCCTAACCGTTAAAACTCCAACCCTAAAAACCTTAAAATCCTAAACATAAACCCTGAAACCCCTTACCCTGAAACCCAACCCTAGTGCCCAATCCCTGAAACCTTAAAACCCTGAATCAATCTGTAGCAAATAGCATAGGCTGAGTCGAGGATCTCAGTACAGTAGCATTATTATTCGAGATTACAATGGCGGGTGTCCCACAAGCAGGAGGGTGCCTACTAATTCCATACACAGTTTATACACTTTTTTTTTCTGCTGAGGACCGGGACCCTCCCCTGTTTCCCCTTTAACTGTGCTATTCAAGGTTCATAATCTAGCTGGTGCTTCACAGAAAATACACAGCTGCTGGCCTGTTACAAGTCACATTTCTTTTGAGGTTTTTACTCTTTGAGGTGGTAATGTTTCTTACGCCGTGATTTCCACCTAATTGCTGTAAGGATTCTGGTTGTCTGCGTTTTACAAGCTTGTCTGTTATAATAAATAAAAGTCCCAAATAGGATTACAATCAAAGTTTACAATTCACTGAATGAATAGAGGTAAGCAAACAGTGCTGGGTACGCCGGGAGTCTCTGCTCCACCAAGACGCGCACCAGTTATACACCAGTTACCTCCCTTAAGGGATATAGAGAAGCCCTCTCAGATACTTCCGTCCTACTTCTCCTGCATGCGGCCGGAGGTCGGTCTAATTCTGGTGCTGTTGGTGGTGGAAGCTGGGGCAACGGTGGTACTGGTGGCGATACCACAGCCACCGGAGGGGGAGCCGCCGGGAGTGGATTGTTAGGATATGGAGGTGGTAGCTTATCCAACGGCTCACGTTTATCTTCTTTTTCTTTTTCATGTTCTTCTTGTTCTTCAAATTTCTTACCTGCTTTTAGTGTAAATATTGAGGCTGGAAAAGGACGTGAAGTCCTCCTGATCCATAATCCTGCATAATCACTTTCTTCCTGGCTAAAAGGTTCCTTTGAATTAACATGGATATTTAAGGCCTGGCAAATCCAGTCTTTGAAGGATCCAAAAACAGGCCAAAAGACATGTAGTCTTAAAGGCTCCTTTGGCCATTCTGTCACACAATACTGGACCATTTTTAATTTACTTTTTCCTTTTCTGGGGTCCCTATCATTCCAATTTCTAATCGTTATTCCTAATGGACTTTCTGGTGGTATGACTGGTAATTTGCTCCCTTTCTTCCGGTCTCTGGTCTTCGATTTTGTCTGACCCATCTAGGAATTTTACTCTGGCAATTCCCACAGCCCTTGGTTACCTTAGTAAGAGTGTCTTGCAGGGGGTCGAGGACCTATCACACACCCACAAATCCTATAGGAATCCCTTCGGTCCTTCACCGGCCAAGTCCCTCACGGGAGATTGGAACCGCGGTTAGAAGACCTCCACAATCGCTTCGGAACTAAGTTCCATCTCAGTCACACTCTTACACACACAGGCAACCGAACCCCACCCAACCGAACGGTATACGCTTTAAATGCTTACGACTCCGTCATCTTCGTTCGGATCTTCACACACACAATTATGGGCAAAATATAGTGCTGCAGCTGGCAAGGGAGCTGAAAAAAAGAATCAGAAACTTTGCTTACCTTTATTCAGGTTCAAGATGCCATTAGTTCTGACCTGACTCAAACAGCAGCCACCAAATGGTGGGGGTGCCTCTCCTAGATCAAACCAGAAATCAGGAACCAAAGCCCTCCCGGACGAGCGCCCGCTTGTAATAAATGACTGGGTCCCAAATAGGATTGCAATTGAAATTTACAATTTATTAATTGAATAGAGGTAAGCAAGCAGCGCTGGGTGCGCCAGGAGTCTCTGCTCCACCAAGACGCACACAAGTTACATCAGGCGGCTGGTTTTTATGCTGCTAGGCTAATGCATATTCATTACTACTTCTACAAAAGGCAGGGTTATTCTAATTAGTTCCCAGAATCCAAACCCTCCCACTGGTGCAGGCGTTATCAGTCTCCGGTGGTCCCTCTGGGGGCCGCTCGTACTGAAGGCTCGTAGTCTTCCTCCCAGGCTTTTCTCTTGTCCATCTCCTTTGTCCATCTTGGCTGGATGGCAGACACTTGCATAGTGTCCCATGCAACAGTTGTAATAGTTAGCAGTTATTCTGAAACCCCTTTGTTCTCTTATCCCCTATTGACCCGAATTGCTGGACCATTCCTTTGCAAGATACAAGAACTATATATATTAACCACTCTGGTTTTCTCAGACTTTTCATCATATCATGCGGCCCTAGCATTGTTCCATATTGACACGAATCAGATGAACTCATTTCACACTGTTAAGCTGTCTTATCACTGCAAGCATATCTCAATACCACCTTCCTTCCCTCTACAGGATGTAACTGCGCAAAAACAACATTTTTATTCCCACAACCTTGATCCCCTTACCCTGAAAGCCTTATTCCCCTTAAACCTAACAACTCTAACCACAACCCTAACCCTTATTATCAACCCCCTAACGCTAATGACACTGACCTTAATCCAAACCCCAAACTGCCCCTAACCCCAGACAACCAACAACGAAACACACACACACAAAGATGGAAACTACAAAAAAGGCAAAACCCACGATACAGGCCCCAAATCACAAATACGCAACCAAAATGCTACAGAAAAGCCCCAGATGCAGGCCCCAAATGCTACTGCTAGGCCTCAAACGCTCAAGATGCATCCCAAAGCAAAAATGCAGGCCCCAAACGTTACAGAAAAGCCCCCAAACCCAGGCTGCACAAGTCTACAAGCAGGCCCCAAACTGCCAACAGAAGCAGGCACCAACCACACCCAGATGCAGACCCCAACTGCCCACAAGCAGCTCCTACCCCACCACCCCCTCCCAAGAACTGGACTCCACCCAGACACTGGCCCAAGACCCGGACCCGACCCCCGCCAACCCCCCTACCCTCCCCCCCGACACAGGTGTACAAGCAGCTCACAACCCGCCCCTTCAGAGACCGGTCCCACTCCCCCCACCCCCCCCAAGACACGGGATGCGGAGGTGTACAACCAACTCCCAACTCCCTCCCCCTCAAAGGGAGGCCCCAAAGACCCCCAAATGGAGGCTCCTAGAGTGAACAAACAGCTCCCAACTTCCCCAGGCACAGGGCCCCCCCCCCCCCCCCCCCAAACACAGGCCACAAAGGTGTATAAACAGCCCAGACCCCCCTCCAAGACCATGGCCCCTATAGTGTACAAGCAGCTCCCAACCACCCACAGATGCAGGCCCCAACCCTTCTCAAAAGGGAGGCACCTAGAATGCATGAGCAACTCCCAACCAGCCTAAACATAGGTCCAAAAGTGCACAAGCAGCTCCCAACCCCCCTCAAATACAGACCCCAAACCAGTTCCCAACACCCCTGAGACACAGGCCCCAACCGCCCCCCCAGACACAGCGACCCAAATTCTACAAGCAGCTCCCAACCCCTGCCAGGCAGGCCCCCTACCCTATACAAGCAGCTCCCAACCCTCCCCCCCCCCCCTGAGGGAGGCCCCCAAGGCCCCCACAAACACAGGCCCCTACAGTGTACAGGCAGCTCCCAGCCACCCCCAGATGCTGGCCCCAAAGTTGTACAAACAGCTCCCAGCCACCCTGCAGAAACAGATTCCTACATTGTACAAGCAGTTCCCAGCCCGCTAGACACAGGCCCTGACCCCCCCACACACATGCAGGCCCCAAAGGTGTACAAGCAGCTCCCACCCCTCCCCCAGACGCAGGTCCCAAGCCCCCCCCCCAAACACAGGCCCCTACAACCAGCACCCAACCCCCTACCCCCGATGCCAGGCCCAAAGGTGTAGAAGCAGCTCCAAACCTCCTCCCTCAACCCAGGCTTCAACAGTGTACAAGCACCTCCCAACCAACCCTCCCCTTCCCCCCCCCCCCCCCCCCCGCCCCCCGACACAGGCTCCAAAGGAATACAAAGAGCTCCCACCCCTCCCCCAGATGCAGGTCTCAACCCCCCCCCCCGCCCCCAGAAGCAGGCCCCAAAGGTGTAGAGTCAGCTCCCAACCCCCTCAATGCCGGCCCCTAGGGTCTACAAGCAGCTCCCCCCTTGCCCCCAGATACCGGCCCCCAGACACAGACCCCAAAAGCCTAATCACAGGCCCTGAACTCTAGAGGCAGGCTCCAAAACCCAGGACAAAGCCCCAGTGGTTCGAGACAGGGCCCAAATCCCAGACACAGGCCCCAAACGCTAAACATATGCCAAAAAAAGTATTAGTGCTGGTGCCAAATGTTACAGACAGGCCCCAAAGCCCGAGATGCTCAAGGCTGAGACGTAACTTGGCTTTCTGAATTACTGGAAAGCAGCTTTCATTCTCAGATAATTGTGTGCAGGCTAGATAGGATGGGGCTTCAGGCACCTCTTCACCTGAGGAAACACACTGCCATCAGGCACCGCTGTGCCAGACAAGCTTGTTCTGCTAGAACACCCTACTCAGATGCACTGTGGCATTCAAGTGAACTGCTTTCATGCAAATATAACGACTGATGTTACAACCCACCTTGCCTGTGGCACCTGATGAACAGAAGAGTAAGCCACCGCAGCGCTTCAAAACCATCCCTGCACGTGCCGCTCCTTGTTGCTCTCTGGCCTTATCTCATATCCTTATCCACTTCTGTGGAGAGCCTGCCATGGCACCTGCAAAGCAAGACGGACACCTTTCATAGTCACCTTGTGCTACTTGGTCGTTCTGCTCCAACCTAGCTCATGACCAGCCCCTCTTCTTACACAGCTCTTCAGAGTGCAGTTTGCTCCTTTGAGCCTGTGCGAGACACCTGTGAAAGAAAAAGAAACGCATAGGCCGATGCAGCATCCAAAGACACAGCACAACTAGGTAAGTTACTCTCATCTGCTCCCTTACCTCTGCCGCTTACCAGCCCCCGAGGCAGATGCTTCAATCTACCCTCTTCAAACAGCTACAACACCTCTAAAAGACAAAGAGGGGATGCCTAGAGGAACAGTGAGACCTACAACACAACAACTGCTACATCTGTTCCTCACTCACCTTGCCAGAGGCAGCTCTGCGTGTGACATCCCAGGTTGTACACTGCGTTACCTAACACTTACCGTAACCCTTACCCTAAACCTTCTCACCCTTACCATTACCCAAATCCTTACCTTTACTTTTTCCTTACCCTTACTCTTTCCTTTAACCATAACCTTACCCTTACCCTATACCTTACTCCAACCCTTCCCCTTACCTTCCCCTTCCCCTTACACTTAACCTAACCCTTACCCTTCTGCTTCCCCTAAAACATATCCTAACACTTTCCCTTACCCTTACACTTACCCTAACCCTTTCTATTACGCTTACACTTACTCTTGCCCTCATCCTTGCTTGCACCCTTACACTTATCCTAACCCTTACCCTTACCCATACTCAAACCCTTACTCTAACCCTTACCCTGACCCGTACCCTTACCCTTACCCTTAACCTAAGCCTAAACCTTAAACCTTACTTTAAAGCTTACCCTTTCTGCTACACTTACCCTTAGCCGAAATCTAAACCTTACACTTACCCTTAGCCTAACCCTCACCCTTACCATTACCCATACCCTTATTCTTACCCTTACCCTAACCCTTACCTTTACACTTACGGTTACCATTAACCTTACCCTTACCCTAACATTTATCCTTAACCTAACCCTTACCCTAAACCTTACCCCAACCCTTACCCTGACCCTTACATTAACCCTAACCCTTACCCTAAACCTTACCCTTACTCTTAACCTTAACCTTACCCTTAACATTCACCTAATACTTACGCATACGTTTTCCTGACTTTAACCCTAAAACTAACCCTAACCATTACCCTAACACTTAACCTTACCCTAACCCTTACCCTGACCTGTACCCTTACACTTACCCTTACCCTTATATTTACCCTAATTCTTACCCATACCATAACCCATAACCTAACACATATTTGTACCCTTAACCTTACCGTTACCCTTAACCTTACCCTTACCCTTACTCTATCCCTTACCCTTACGCTTACCCTTAACATAAACCTTACCCTTGACCTTACCCTTACCATAAGCCATACAACAACACTTACATGTACACTTACGCTTGCACTTACCCTAGCAATTACTCGTACAATTACCCTTAACCTTACTATTAAGCTAACCCTAAACCTTACCCTTATCCTAACACTTACCCTTATCCTAAACCTTACCCTTTCTGCTACACTTACCCTTTGCCTAATTCTAAACCTTACCCGAACCCTCACCCTTACCTAAATCTAACTAAAATCTAACCATTACACTAACCCCTCACCCTTACAATATACATATTTTTACCCTTTACCTAAACCTTTACCCCAACCCTTACCTTGACCCTTACATTAACCCTAATCCTTACACTAAACTTTACACTTACTCTTAACCTTAAACTTAGCTGTAACCTAATACTTACTCTTACGTTTCCCTCACCCTAACCCTAAAATTAACCCTAACCATTACCCTAACACTTACCCTTACCCTAACCCTTACTCTAACCCTTACAATGACCCGTACTTTTACACATACCCTTACACTTACCCTTACTCTTAAACTTACACTAACCCTTACCCTTAACTAAATCTAACCCTTACACTAAACATCATCCTTACCCTTACCATTATCCCTTCTCTTACCCTTATCCTAAACATTTCCCAAACCCTTACCCTTACATTAAACCTAACCCTTACCATAACTCTTAACCTTATCCTTAAACTTAACCTAATACTTACCCTTCCGTTTCCCTCACCCTAAACCTAAAATTAGCCTAACCATTACCCTAACACTTACCTTTACTCTAACCCTTTCCCTGAACTTAAGTGTAAGTGTTAGGATAACGTTAACCTTAAGGGTGACCCTTAAGCTTATCCTTAATGTTTATGGTTAGGTTAAGAGTAATTGTACGAGTAATTACTAGGATAAGTGTAAGCGTAAGTGTACATGTAAGTGTTGATGTATGGCTTATGGTAAGGGTAAGGTAAAGGGTAAGGTTTATGTTAAGGGAAAGTGTAAGAGTAACGGATAGAATAAGGGTAAGTGTAACGGTTAAGTGTTAGGGTAATGGTTAGGGTTAATTTTAGGATTAGGGTGAGAAAAATGTAAGGTTAAGTACTAGCTTAAGGTTAAGGGTAAGGTTAAGAGTAAGTGTAAGGTTTAGGTTAAGGGTTAGGGTTAATGTAAGGTTCAGGGAAAGGTTTGGGGTAAGGTTTAGGGTTAGGTTCAGCTTAAGGGTAAGGGTTGGGGTAAGGTTAAGGGTATGGATAAGGATAAGTGTAAGGGATAGGGTAAGGGTAAGGGTTAGCGTAAGGGTAAGATTAACGGTAAGGTTTATGTTAAGGGTAAGCGTAAGGGTAACGGATAGAGTAAGGGTAAGGGTAACGGTAAGGTTAAGGGTAAAAATATGTGTTAGGGTATGGGTTATGGTATGGGTAAGAGTTAGGGTAATGTAAGGGTAAGGGTGAGTGTAAGGGTATGGGTCAGGGTAAGGGTTAGAGTAAGGGTTAGGGTTAGGGTAAGGGTAAGTGTTAGAATAATCGTTAGGGTTAATTTTAGGGTTAGGGTGAGGGAAACGTAAGGGTAAGTATTGGGTTAAGGTAAGGGTAAGTGTAAGGTTTAGATTTAGGCTAATGGTAAATGTAGCAGAAAGGGTAAGGTTTACGATAAGGGTAAGTGTTAGGGTAAGGGTAAGGTTTAGGGTAACATAAAGGGTAAGGATTACGGTAAGGGTAAGGGTACGGGTAGAATTTGTTAGAATATGGCTTATGGTAAGGGTAAGGTTTAGGGTAAGAGTAAGTGTAAGTGTATGTGTAAGGGTACGGGTCATTGTAAGGGTTAGCGTAAGGGTTAGGGTAAGGGTAGGTGTTAGGGTAATAGTTAGGGTTAATTTTAGGGTTAGGTTGAGGGAAACGGAAGGGTAAGTATTGGGTTAAGGTAAGGGTAAGTGTAAGGTTTAGATTTAGGCTAATGGTAAATGTAGCAGAAAGGGTAAGGTTTACGATAAGGGTAAGTGTTAGGGTAAGGGTAAGGTTTAGGGTAACATAAAGGGTAAGGATTACGGTAAGGGTAAGGGTACGGGTAGAATTTGTTAGAATATGGCTTATGGTAAGGGTAAGGTTTAGGGTAAGAGTAAGTGTAAGTGTATGTGTAAGGGTACGGGTCATTGTAAGGGTTAGCGTAAGGGTTAGGGTAAGGGTAGGTGTTAGGGTAATAGTTAGGGTTAATTTTAGGGTTAGGTTGAGGGAAACGGAAGGGTAAGTATTAGGTTAAGGTTAAGGGTAAGGTTAAGGTTAAGAGTAAGTGTAAGTTTTAGGGTAAGGGTAAGGGTTAATGTAAGGGTCAGGGTAAGGGTTAAGGCAAGGTTTAGGGTTAGAGTTAGGTTAAGGTTAAGTTTTAGGGTAAGGGTAAGTTATATGTATAAGGATAAGTGTAAGGGTAAGTGTTAGGGTAAGTGTAAGGATAAGGATAAGTGTACAAGTCAGGGTAAGGTTTAGAGTTAGGATTAGGGTTTGGCTTAGGGTAAGGGTAAGTGTTAGGGTAATGGTTAGGGTTAATTTTAGGTGTATGGTGACGGATAAGAAAGGGTAAGTAGTAGGTTAAGGTTAAGCGTAAGGTTAAGGTTAAGAGTAAGTGTAAGTTTTAGGGTACGGTTTAGGGTTAATGTAAGGGTCAGGGTAAGTGTTTGAGTAAGATTTAGGGTTAGGGTAAGAGTAAGTATATGGGTAATGGTAAGGGTAAGTGTTAGGGTTAGGGTAAGTGTAAGGTTTAGATTTAGGCTAAGGGTAAGTGTAGCAGAAAGGGTAAGGGTTACGGTAAGTGTAAGTGTAAGGATAAGGTTAAGGTTTAGGCTTACGTTAAGGGTAAGAGTAATGCTTTGGTAAGGGTAAGAGTAAGGGTAAAGGTAAGGGTTACGGTAAGGGTAAGGGTACTGGTAGAAGTATGTGTTAGAGTACGGATTATGGTAAGGGTACAAGAAGCTCCCCCCCCAGAGACAGGACCCAAAGGTGTACAACCAGTTCCCAACACCCCTGAGACACAGGCCCCAACCCCCCACCCAGACACAGCGACCCAAATTCTACAAGCAGCTCCCAACCCCTGCCAGGCAGGCCCCCTACCCTATACAAGCAGCTCCCAACCCTCCCCCCCCCCCCCGAGGGAGGCCCCCAAGGCCCCCACAAACACAGGCCCCTACAGTGTACAGGCAGCTCCCAGCCACCCCCAGATGCTGGCCCCAAAGTTGTACAAACAGCTCCCAGCCACCCTGCAGAAACAGATTCCTACATTGTACAAGCAGTTCCCAGCCCGCTAGACACAGGCCCTGACCCCCCCACACACATGCAGGCCCCAAAGGTGTACAAGCAGCTCCCACCCCTCCCCCAGACGCAGGTCCCAAGCCCCCCCCCCAAACACAGGCCCCTACAACCAGCACCCAACCCCCTACCCCCGATGCCAGGCCCAAAGGTGTAGAAGCAGCTCCAAACCTCCTCCCTCAACCCAGGCTCCAACAGTGTACAAGCACCTCCCAACCAACCCTCCCCTTCCCCCCCCCCCCCCCCCCCGCCCCGCCCCCCGACACAGGCTCCAAAGGAATACAAAGAGCTCCCACCCCTCCCCCAGATGCAGGTCTCAACCCCCCCCCCCGCCCCCAGAAGCAGGCCCCAAAGGTGTAGAGTCAGCTCCCAACCCCCTCAATGCTGGCCCCTAGGGTCTACAAGCAGCTCCCCCCTTGCCCCCAGATACCGGCCCCCAGACACAGACCCCAAAAGCCTAATCACAGGCCCTGAACTCTAGAGGCAGGCTCCAAAACCCAGGACAAAGCCCCAGTGGTTCGAGACAGGGCCCAAATCCCAGACACAGGCCCCAAACGCTAAACATATGCCAAAAAAAGTATTAGTGCTGGTGCCAAATGTTACAGACAGGCCCAAAAGCCCGAGATGCTAAAGGCTGAGACGTAACTTGGCTTTCTGAACTACTGGAAAGCAGCTTTCATTCTCAGATAATTGTGTGCAGGCTGATTAAGGAGGTATTGGGGAGGCAAGGACAATCCCCAGACAAGGACTGTATATCTCGAAACAAGACACTGGAACTCATGATAAGGAAGCGGCAGGCGGACAGAGAAACAAATGTAAGGACTATAACTCTCGAAACTGGACATTGGAATTCATTATAAAGATACAACAAACGGGAGAATTAGCAACAACCAGCTCTTGCAATTAAGAAACATGCCAATTCAGCAGATTCCTGACCAAAGGTGAAAAGTACACTGTGAGGAAGACTCGGGGTCTTCCTCCCAAAGACCCCTGCCCACGTCCCAAAGACCCCTGCCCACAATTCTTGGAAGGCTCTGCGCAGGCGCAAGGTGCCAAAAGGCTAATTAGCATGAGAAGCGAGGGAAGGCGGGGATAGGTAATGCATATGTATAGGTGCTTGTAGAATATTGATAGATTGATTGTATAAATTCAAGACTGCTTTCTGCTTTGGGTATGCACGATAGGTGGAGAGATCCCCCGTGCATCCAGCGCTGCAATAAAGAATATACCACTTAAAGGAATTTCGGCTTCGATCTTTGAATCAATTTGGCGACCCAGATGGGACAACCTCTCTACCGGACCGCAGGACCCGCTGGGAACAGGACTCCCTAGGGTACCCCCGGGATTTCCCGGAGGGACTCCTCGACTCACCGGATCACTGCGGAGGCAGACAAGGACCCCATCATTGTAAGTGAGTATATTCTCTATTCTGGTTTGGTTTTCTGGTAGACCGGTCATCTGGAACTGTCTGTAAGTCAGAAGGTGATCTTCTGCGAGGCAGTGTTTGGTATATACTTTGTGGTTAGCACCATAAGTACATGTTTGGGGACCTTAAGGAAGGAGCTCGCTTTAAGGTCCATCTGGAATTGTGTTGTCTATTTCGGTTTTCTGACTCATGGAGTATGGTATTTAACTCTGGTTCTTGTTACTGCGATTTTGGCTATTTTCCTGGTGGTAATAGTAGGTTCGTGGCATTGTTATAAGAAAGATATCGTTACGGTGTTACACAGTTCGGTTTTCTGACTTATCGCATGTGGAATTTGACTCTGACTATTGTTACTGTGATTTTGGCAATATTGCTGGTAATAGTAGTTTTGTGGCATCGCTACTGAAAGATATTGCGTGCCCGTATTTTTGTGAGTGATACGTTTTGTGATACGCTTTTGTAAGTAACATGTGTATTCTGAAAGAGTAAACTGGAAACTGGGGGGGCAAACAAGCAGTGAAATTTTAAAGAAAAGTGTGTTAGGATGTGTTTTAAGTCACTGGAAGGATATTGGAGGATCTGCCGGTGGAAGTGTGAACAGGAAAACATTGATAAAATATCGTAATCAGTGGTGGCCGCTTTATAAGCTGGAATGTGGAGAAAAGTGGCCCCTAAAAGGAACTTTAAACTATAATATTTTGCTACAGTTAATGTTGTTTTTTGAGAAGCAGAACAGGATGAAATGTTGTATACTGATGTTTCAGCATCTTGGTGGGAAAAGGTAGGGAATTAAGTTGGCCCCTGACTGAACCTTTGATGTTGGCATTAGAGAAGTACAGGCTGGAGAAAGATAAAGGAAGTGTTAAAAGGGTTGTTGAAAGTGTTAAAGGTGTTTGAAGTTGAATGAGCAGGGAAAGAGGATGTAGGAATGTTAATAGTTCTGCCTCTGCCCGAGGCAGAGATCTTAAAATCATGGGTGTTAGCCCTTTAGGGCAAAGGGACCATGATTGGTCTGAGAGAGTTGTCACAGAAACAGAAAAGAGGTACACTCTTAAAACAACCTGAGTTCATGTGCGAGCTCAGATTGCTGATGGGACCGTTCAGGGAACTGTGGACAATTGCATTCCCCTGACCGACCCCCACTAAGACCCGAATCATCCTGAAAATCATGAACGGTTAAGTAAATACTAAAACCTGGATGAATTGGGAATTGAGAGTATGCTTCCAACAAGGTCTAAAAGAAAGCCCTATGGAATTTTTGGACCAACTCTGAAATGTAATGAAAATAAATAAATAAATAAATAAATAAATAAAACAAAACGGTTTGGGCCTGGCTTTGGAGGACAAATTGACTAGCCTTTTCCTAGGGTAATCAACCCCTGATTTCAACAGGAATAACGGGGACCTGGGGAATCTACCCTAGCGGATCCTCCACTGGTTATAATGAAGCTAGGGGAGGAATGGAAGTGAAATTTCTTATTGCTATGGGGCATCGTATTCAGTTCTAAATCAAGCATTAATGCCTTCACAGAATTATTATGTTAGGGTAAAAGGTGTGTCGTGGTTTAACCCGGCCGGCAGCTAAACACCACGCAGCTGTTCGCTCACCCTCCCCCTCCCTCTCTGGGACGGGGGAGAGAAATGGAAAGTGAAGCCCGTGAGTTGAGATAAAGACAGTTTAATAAGACAAAATAATAATAATAATAATAATAACAACAACAACAACAATAATAATAATAATAATACAATGATGATAATAGTACCACTAGTAATAATGTGTACAAACAAGTGATGCACAATGCAATTGCTCACCACCCGCTGACCGATGCCCAGCCTAACCCCGAGCAGTCCGGCCCCCTCCCCCTGGCTAGCCACCCCTATGTATTGTTTAGCCTGACGTCAGATGCTATGGAATACCCCTTTGGCTAGTTTGGGTCACCTGTCCTGGGTCTGTCCCCTCCCAGCTCTTACTGCACCCCCAGCCTGCCTGTTGGCAGGACAGAGCAAGAAGCTGAGATGTCCTTGGCTTGCTATAAGCATTGCTCTGCAACAATTGAAACATCGGGGTGTTATCAGCACTCTTCTCATCCTAAGCCAAAACATAGCATTCTCCCAGCTACTAGGAAGAAAATTAACTCTGTTCTAACTGAAACCAGGACAAGGTGTAACCGAAAAGGCTTATTTTTGTGAACCTTTGAAGTACAAGTTAGGGAAACAATGGGGCATACACAGATTTTTATCTATGCCTAGCTCCTCATGGGCACTCTTAGGTAGAGATTTATTAGAGCAAGTAGGAGCAGAAATTGTCTTTGAAAAAGGGAAAATGGAATTAAGAACAGGAGAAGAACAACTAATAAATGTGTTAAGCTTGGCACTAATACAAACTGACCCTAAAAGTGAAATACCTTTAGAGATCACAGATCAAGTATGTCCAGGAGTTTGGGCTACCGAAGTCCCTGGAAGAGCTAAAAATGTGACCTTAATAATTATTAAATTAAAGCCAGGAGAGAAACCCGTTAAGGTTAAGTAATATCCTTTGAGGATAGAAGATAGGAAAGGAATTAAAGAGATAATTGATCAGTTTTTACAGTATGGATTATTGATTGAATGCGAATCAGAATACAATGCACCCATATTGCCAATTAAAAAGGCAGATGAAAAAGCTATAGGCTAGTTCAGGATTTGAGGGCCATAAATAAAATCACTGAGGATATACATCCAGTAGTGGCAAACCCTTATACTTTGCTGACTAAATTAAAGAATAGTCAAGTCTGGTTTACCGTACTGGATTTAAAAGATGCCTTCTTCTGCCTAGGCTTAGCCACAGAAAGCCAAAACCTATTCGCCTTTGAATGGGAAAATCCCGATTCGGGCAGAAAGACGCAGCTTACGTGGACATTACTACCTCAAGGATTCAAGAATAGCCCCACTATTTTTGGAAACCAATTAGCAAGGGAACTCGAAACATGGATACCTCCGGACACTGAAGGTGCTTTGTTACAATATGTAGATGATCTCTTAATAGCTACCGAGACTAAAGGGAGTTGTATTCAATGGACTATAAGTCGTCTTAATTTTCTGGGTTTAAATGGATATCAAGTCTCTTGACAGAAAGTCCAGCTGGCTCAACAAAGTGTGACCTATCTGGGATTTGACATTTCGGAAGGACAACGAGAACTAGGAACTGAACATAAGGAAGTCATTTGCCGGACTCCAGAACCTCAAATGGTAAAGGAGCTACAAAGCTTTTTAGGAATGACAGGTTGGTGTCGCCTTTGGATTTATAATTATGGACTATTGGTAAAGCCTCTATGTGAATTGATAAAGATTAACCAGTCAAAGTTAGTCTGGACTGGAGAAGCACAAAAAGTCTTTAAACAACTTAAACAAGAATTGATGATTTTGAAATATCAAGCAATATTGGTAGAACAGGACGACGTGGAAATTGTGATAATTCATATTGTGAATCTAGCCTCTTTTCTTAGTGATGCTCCGGCACAAGCTGTGATTCACGATTGTTTAGAAACTCTAGAGACTGTGTATTCCAGCCGACCAGACCTTAAGGAGGAGCCCATGGAAGATGCGGAAGAAACTTGGTTCACGGATGGGAGCAGTTTTGTTACGCAAAGACAACGTAAAGCTGGATATGCTATAACAACTACTCAGCAGGTAATCGAGTCTAAGCCTTTACCCCCTGGAACATCAGCTCAAAAGGCGGAGATAGTTGCTCTCACGAGAGCATTGGAACTGGCAGCGGGAAAAAGGGTAAATATTTGGACAGATTCTAAATATACATTCGGCGTGGTACATGCTCATGGAGCAATTTGGAAAGAACATGGATTGCTGACCGCTCAGTGAAAACACAAAGTATGCTGAAGAAATTTTAAAATTGTTAGAGGCTGTAAAACAACCAGAAAAGGTAGCTATCATGCATTGTCAGGGACACCAAAAGGGGAACACCGATTTTGAAATTGGAAAATCGATTGGCAGAGGCTAAGCAGGCAGCTGAAATAACTGAGGTGAAGGCATTGTCTTTGATACCAGACGGTAAAATCCAAACTATATCCAAATTATACAAAAGAAGACTTAAAATTAATTGAAGATTTGAAAGGTAAAATGAAACCAGATGGATGAGTATATTTAAAAGATAACCACATAGTAATACCCTCTAGTTTGACATGGCCCATAGTTCTTACAGAACACAATAAAACGCACTGGGGAGCTGGCACACTGCATAAGAGCCCGAGTCAGACATTAGTGGGACGATATGATAAAACAAGTAACTCAACAATGTAGCATTTGCTTACACAATAACCCCAATACCAAGGATAGAATAAAATTTGGAATAATCGGTAAAGGAAATTATTCGGGGCAACAGTGGCAAATTGATTTTTCAGAACTCCCTAGAAAAGGGGGGTATCATTATTTACTGGTTCTGACTGACACGTTTTCAGGAAGGCCTGAAGCCTTTCCCTGTCGAACAACCAAAGCAAGAGAAGTGGTTAAAGTCTTGTTAAATGAAATAATACCATGCTTTGGGATTCTAGTAGCAATGTCTTCTGATAGAGTTTCACATTTTTGTGCACAAGTGGTAGAACAGATAAGTAAGATTCTAAAGATAGATTGGCAACTGCATACTCCTTATAGACCACAGGCAAGTGGACAGGTAGAAAAAATGAACCATTTAATTAAACAATAAATAGCTAAAATTGGATAAGAAGCTAATTTGTCATGGCCTCAATCCCTCCCTTTAGCATTACTTGGAATTAGAGTTAAACCTAGAATAAAAGGAAATTTGAGTCCCTTCAAAATCTTATATGGAAGGCCATAGCAATTTCTATTTAGTGGAGAGGACCTAACGCAGTTAGGATCAGAATATTTATATGCTTATATAACTGAACTTCAGAAACAATTAAATAAAGTACATACATTTGTTTTAGGGACCAGGGCTAGAGGGTTGGATCAACCAATCCACCCCTTTAAGCTCGGGGATTATATATATATAAAGACTTTTTCAGGACAACCCGTACAGGAAAAATGGAAGGAAAGTGGATGGGACCACACCAAGTATTACTGACAACACACACCGCCATTAAGATTAAGAAGCAAGCAGCTTGGATCCACAATTCAAGGGTGAAGAAGGCCCCGGCGAGGATATGGACCACCACTCCAATTGGACCAACAAAATTACGGTTTTCCAGATCCTAATGATTGCAGGGGTGCGGTTCTCGGATTTGGGGTGGGCAACTTGGGATGAGAACTTACACCTGACCTTAATACAAACAATTTCTCAAGTAACTAATAAGACGAACTGTTGGGTATGCACCCATCTGCCACAGCATGGGAATAAGGGTGTATCGTTAATTGGGATTCCCTTGCCTGCAAACTTATCTTGGACTAATTTGTGGGAAAACACATCTTGGGGTCGAAAATATTAAGCAGTTTTGGAACTAGAAGTGAGTAGCTTCTTGCCGTTAGAATCCTATTATGTATGTGTACAAAGGTGTAACCCGCCTAAGGGTATAGGAAAACAGCATTGTATAAATACGGATACTACTTATGTGGGAAATCAGACATCTTGTAATTGAACAATTGATATTAGTACGACTAGCGGCTGGGCAAATTCAACCAGCTGGACGGTTCCAGAAGGAAAAGGGTGGTATTGGCTATGCAATGATACAGCCCGTAAGGTCTTGCCTGAGAATTGGAAGGGAACTTGCACTCTTGGAGCGGTAGTCCCCAATATGACAGTACATGATGTAGTGCCTCGAGGTTACTTGAGAAATCATATCCGGAGAATCAGATGAAAAATTAACAATCCATTGGTAGAGAGACACACCCCTTTTCATAGTTTTGTGCAATGGTTTATCCCATGGTTAGGAGTGAGTGAATTGGAAAAGGCAATAGTTAATATTTCTGCAATTATAGAGAAGTTAGGAAACAAAATTCTGGATGCTATAAAGGCTCAACAAGAAGAGATATCTAGTTTATCACAGGTAGTATTCCAAAATCGTATGGCCCTAGACTTGTTACTGGCCACTCAAGGGGGAGTCTGTACAGTAATAAACACAAGTTGTTGTATGTATGTAGATCAGAGTGGAAGGATCTCTACCGACCTGGAAGAAATATGGAAGCAGACCAGGATCCTACATGAGATCAGTAAAGATGATCTTTCATGGAGTTTTAGTGAACTATGGAATAAGTTAACCTCCTGGTTGCCCAATTTCCAATGGTTGAAACAAGTATTCATTGCTCTAATCGTATTAGTAGTGTTAGGAATATTTGTGTGCATGTTGTTTAGATGCCTGCTTTGTTGTGTTACTGTAAATAAAGAAAGTATCTGATGCAAAAGAATTTGCATGGGAAAAGAAAAGGGGGGATTGATTAAGGAGGTATTGGGGAGGCAAGGACAATCCCCAGACAAGGACTGTATATCTCGAAACAAGACACTGGAACTCATGATAAGGAAGCGGCAGGCGGACAGAGAAACGAATGTAAGGACTATAACTCTCGAAACTGGACATTGGAATTCATTATAAAGATACAACAAACGGGAGAATTGGCAACAACCAGCTCTTGCAATTAAGAAACATGCCAATTCAGCAGATTCCTGACCAAAGGTGAAAAGTACACTGTGAGGAAGACTCGGGGTCTTCCTCCCAAAGACCCCTGCCCACGTCCCAAAGACCCCTGCCCACAATTCTTGGAAGGCTCTGCGCAGGCGCAAGGTGCCAAAAGGCTAATTAGCATGAGAAGCGAGGGAAGGCGGGGATAGGTAATGCATATGTATAGGTGCTTGTAGAATATTGATAGATTGATTGTATAAATTCAAGACTGCTTTCTGCTTTGGGTATGCACGATAGGTGGAGAGATCCCCCGTGCATCCAGCGCTGCAATAAAGAATATACCACTTAAAGGAATTTCGGCTTCGATCTTTGAATCAATTTGGCGACCCAGATGGGACAACCTCTCTACCGGACCGCAGGACCCGCTGGGAACAGGACTCCCTAGGGTACCCCCGGGATTTCCCGGAGGGACTCCTCGACTCACCGGATCACTGCGGAGGCAGACAAGGACCCCATCATTGTAAGTGAGTATATTCTCTATTCTGGTTTGGTTTTCTGGTAGACCGGTCATCTGGAACTGTCTGTAAGTCAGAAGGTGATCTTCTGCGAGGCAGTGTTTGGTATATACTTTGTGGTTAGCACCATAAGTACATGTTTGGGGACCTTAAGGAAGGAGCTCGCTTTAAGGTCCATCTGGAATTGTGTTGTCTATTTCGGTTTTCTGACTCATGGAGTATGGTATTTAACTCTGGTTATTGTTACTGCGATTTTGGCTATTTTCCTGGTGGTAATAGTAGGTTCGTGGCATTGTTATAAGAAAGATATCGTTACGGTGTTACACAGTTCGGTTTTCTGACTTATCGCATGTGGAATTTGACTCTGACTATTGTTACTGTGATTTTGGCAATATTGCTGGTAATAGTAGTTTTGTGGCATCGCTACTGAAAGATATTGCGTGCCCGTATTTTTGTGAGTGATACGTTTTGTGATACGCTTTTGTAAGTAACATGTGTATTCTGAAAGTGTAAACTGGAAACTGGGGGGGCAAACAAGCAGTGAAATTTTAAAGAAAAGTGTGTTAGGATGTGTTTTAAGTCACTGGAAGGATATTGGAGGATCTGCCGGTGGAAGTGTGAACAGGAAAACATTGATAAAATATCGTAATCAGTGGTGGCCGCTTTACAAGCTGGAATGTGGAGAAAAGTGGCCCCTAAATGGAACTTTAAACTATAATATTTTGCTACAGTTAATGTTGTTTTTTGAGAAGCAGAACAGGATGAAATGTTGTATACTGATGTTTCAGCATCTTGGTGGGAAAAGGTAGGGAATTAAGTTGGCCCCTGACTGAACCTTTGATGTTGGCATTAGAGAAGTACAGGCTGGAGAAAGATAAAGGAAGTGTTAAAAGGGTTGTTGAAAGTGTTAAAGGTGTTTGAAGTTGAATGAGCAGGGAAAGAGGATGTAGGAATGTTAATAGTTCTGCCTCTGCCCGAGGCAGAGATCTTAAAATCATGGGTGTTAGCCCTTTAGGGCAAAGGGACCATGATTGGTCTGAGAGAGTTGTCACAGAAACAGAAAAGAGGTACACTCTTAAAACAACCTGAGTTCATGTGCGAGCTCAGATTGCTGATGGGACCGTTCAGGGAACTGTGGACAATTGCATTCCCCTGACCGACCCCCACTAAGACCCGAATCATCCTGAAAATCATGAACGGTTAAGTAAATACTAAAACCTGGATGAATTGGGAATTGAGAATATGCTTCCAACAAGGTCTAAAAGAAAGCCCTATGGAATTTTTGGACCAACTCTGAAATGTAATGAAAATAAATAAATAAATAAATAAATAAAACAAAACGGTTTGGACCTGGCTTCGGAGGACAAATTGACTAGCCTTTTCCTAGGGTAATCAACCCCTGATTTCAACAGGAATAACGGGGACCTGGGGAATCTACCCTAGCGGATCCTCCACTGGTTATAATGAAGCTAGGGGAGGAATGGAAGTGAAATTTCTTATTGCTATGGGGCAACGTATTCAGTTCTAAATCAAGCATTAATGCCTTCACAGAATTATTATGTTAGGGTAAAAGGTGTGTCGTGGTTTAACCCGGCCGGCAGCTAAACACCACGCAGCTGTTCGCTCACCCTCCCCCTCCCTTTCTGGGACGGGGGAGAGAAATGGAAAGTGAAGCCCGTGAGTTGAGATAAAGACAGTTTAATAAGACAAAATAATAATAATAATAATAATAATAATAATAATAATAATAATAATAATAATAATAATACAATGATGATAATAGTACCACTAGTAATAATGTGTACAAACAAGTGATGCACAATGCAATTGCTCACCACCCGCTGACCGATGCCCAGCCTAACCCCGAGCAGTCCGGCCCCCTCCCCCTGGCTAGCCACCCCTATGTATTGTTTAGCCTGACGTCAGATGCTATGGAATACCCCTTTGGCTAGTTTGGGTCACCTGTCCTGGGTCTGTCCCCTCCCAGCTCTTACTGCACCCCCAGCCTGCCTGTTGGCAGGACAGAGCAAGAAGCTGAGATGTCCTTGGCTTGGTATAAGCATTGCTCTGCAACAATTGAAACATCGGGGTGTTACCAGCACTCTTCTCATCCTAAGCCAAAACATAGCATTCTCCCAGCTACTAGGAAGAAAATTAACTCTGTTCTAACTGAAACCAGGACAAGGTGTAACCGAAAAGGCTTATTTTTGTGAACCTTTGAAGTACAAGTTAGGGAAACAATGGGGCATACACAGATTTTTATCTATGCCTAGCTCCTCATGGG
Organism: Aythya marila; assembly: GCF_965140915.1. Classification (NCBI taxonomy): domain Eukaryota; kingdom Metazoa; phylum Chordata; class Aves; order Anseriformes; family Anatidae; genus Aythya; species Aythya marila. The sequence continues at coordinate 65,259 of NW_028137120.1, read as the reverse complement.
CACTCTTAGGTAGAGATTTATTAGAGCAAGTAGGAGCAGAAATTGTCTTTGAAAAAGGGAAAATGGAATTAAGAACAGGAGAAGAACAACTAATAAATGTGTTAAGCTTGGCACTAATACAAACTGACCCTAAAAGTGAAATACCTTTAGAGATCACAGATCAAGTATGTCCAGGAGTTTGGGCTACCGAAGTCCCTGGAAGAGCTAAAAATGTGACCTTAATAATTATTAAATTAAAGCCAGGAGAGAAACCCGTTAAGGTTAAGTAATATCCTTTGAGGATAGAAGATAGGAAAGGAATTAAAGAGATAATTGATCAGTTTTTACAGTATGGATTATTGATTGAATGCGAATCAGAATACAATGCACCCATATTGCCAATTAAAAAGGCAGATGAAAAAGCTATAGGCTAGTTCAGGATTTGAGGGCCATAAATAAAATCACTGAGGATATACATCCAGTAGTGGCAAACCCTTATACTTTGCTGACTAAATTAAAGAATAGTCAAGTCTGGTTTACCGTACTGGATTTAAAAGATGCCTTCTTCTGCCTAGGCTTAGCCACAGAAAGCCAAAACCTATTCGCCTTTGAATGGGAAAATCCCGATTCGGGCAGAAAGACGCAGCTTACGTGGACATTACTACCTCAAGGATTCAAGAATAGCCCCGCTATTTTTGGAAACCAATTAGCAAGGGAACTCGAAACATGGATACCTCCGGACACTGAAGGTGCTTTGTTACAATATGTAGATGATCTCTTAATAGCTACCGAGACTAAAGGGAGTTGTATTCAATGGACTATAAGTCGTCTTAATTTTCTGGGTTTAAATGGATATCAAGTCTCTTGACAGAAAGTCCAGCTGGCTCAACAAAGTGTGACCTATCTGGGATTTGACATTTCGGAAGGACAACGAGAACTAGGAACTGAACATAAGGAAGTCATTTGCCGGACTCCAGAACCTCAAATGGTAAAGGAGCTACAAAGCTTTTTAGGAATGACAGGTTGGTGTCGCCTTTGGATTTATAATTATGGACTATTGGTAAAGCCTCTATGTGAATTGATAAAGATTAACCAGTCAAAGTTAGTCTGGACTGGAGAAGCACAAAAAGTCTTTAAACAACTTAAACAAGAATTGATGATTTTGAAATATCAAGCAATATTGGTAGAACAGGACGACGTGGAAATTGTGATAATTCATATTGTGAATCTAGCCTCTTTTCTTAGTGATGCTCCGGCACAAGCTGTGATTCACGATTGTTTAGAAACTCTAGAGACTGTGTATTCCAGCCGACCAGACCTTAAGGAGGAGCCCATGGAAGATGCGGAAGAAACTTGGTTCACGGATGGGAGCAGTTTTGTTACGCAAAGACAACGTAAAGCTGGATATGCTATAACAACTACTCAGCAGGTAATCGAGTCTAAGCCTTTACCCCCTGGAACATCAGCTCAAAAGGCGGAGATAGTTGCTCTCACGAGAGCATTGGAACTGGCAGCGGGAAAAAGGGTAAATATTTGGACAGATTCTAAATATACATTCGGCGTGGTACATGCTCATGGAGCAATTTGGAAAGAACATGGATTGCTGACCGCTCAGTGAAAACACAAAGTATGCTGAAGAAATTTTAAAATTGTTAGAGGCTGTAAAACAACCAGAAAAGGTAGCTATCATGCATTGTCAGGGACACCAAAAGGGGAACACCGATTTTGAAATTGGAAAATCGATTGGCAGAGGCTAAGCAGGCAGCTGAAATAACTGAGGTGAAGGCATTGTCTTTGATACCAGACGGTAAAATCCAAACTATATCCAAATTATACAAAAGAAGACTTAAAATTAATTGAAGATTTGAAAGGTAAAATGAAACCAGATGGATGAGTATATTTAAAAGATAACCACATAGTAATACCCTCTAGTTTGACATGGCCCATAGTTCTTACAGAACACAATAAAACGCACTGGGGAGCTGGCACACTGCATAAGAGCCCGAGTCAGACATTAGTGGGACGATATGATAAAACAAGTAACTCAACAATGTAGCATTTGCTTACACAATAACCCCAATACCAAGGATAGAATAAAATTTGGAATAATCGGTAAAGGAAATTATTCGGGGCAACAGTGGCAAATTGATTTTTCAGAACTCCCTAGAAAAGGGGGGTATCATTATTTACTGGTTCTGACTGACACGTTTTCAGGAAGGCCTGAAGCCTTTCCCTGTCGAACAACCAAAGCAAGAGAAGTGGTTAAAGTCTTGTTCAATGAAATAATACCATGCTTTGGGATTCTAGTAGCAATGTCTTCTGATAGAGTTTCACATTTTTGTGCACAAGTGGTAGAACAGATAAGTAAGATTCTAAAGATAGATTGGCAACTGCATACTCCTTATAGACCACAGGCAAGTGGACAGGTAGAAAAAATGAACCATTTAATTAAACAATAAATAGCTAAAATTGGATAAGAAGCTAATTTGTCATGGCCTCAATCCCTCCCTTTAGCATTACTTGGAATTAGAGTTAAACCTAGAATAAAAGGAAATTTGAGTCCCTTCAAAATCTTATATGGAAGGCCATAGCAATTTCTATTTAGTGGAGAGGACCTAACGCAGTTAGGATCAGAATATTTATATGCTTATATAACTGAACTTCAGAAACAATTAAATAAAGTACATACATTTGTTTTAGGGACCAGGGCTAGAGGGTTGGATCAACCAATCCACCCCTTTAAGCTCGGGGATTATATATATATAAAGACTTTTTCAGGACAACCCGTACAGGAAAAATGGAAGGAAAGTGGATGGGACCACACCAAGTATTACTGACAACACACACCGCCATTAAGATTAAGAAGCAAGCAGCTTGGATCCACAATTCAAGGGTGAAGAAGGCCCCGGCGAGGATATGGACCACCACTCCAATTGGACCAACAAAATTACGGTTTTCCAGATCCTAATGATTGCAGGGGTGCGGTTCTCGGATTTGGGGTGGGCAACTTGGGATGAGAACTTACACCTGACCTTAATACAAACAATTTCTCAAGTAACTAATAAGACGAACTGTTGGGTATGCACCCATCTGCCACAGCATGGGAATAAGGGTGTATCGTTAATTGGGATTCCCTTGCCTGCAAACTTATCTTGGACTAATTTGTGGGAAAACACATCTTGGGGTCGAAAATATTAAGCAGTTTTGGAACTAGAAGTGAGTAGCTTCTTGCCGTTAGAATCCTATTATGTATGTGTACAAAGGTGTAACCCGCCTAAGGGTATAGGAAAACAGCATTGTATAAATACGGATACTACTTATGTGGGAAATCAGACATCTTGTAATTGAACAATTGATATTAGTACGACTAGCGGCTGGGCAAATTCAACCAGCTGGACGGTTCCAGAAGGAAAAGGGTGGTATTGGCTATGCAATGATACAGCCCGTAAGGTCTTGCCTGAGAATTGGAAGGGAACTTGCACTCTTGGAGCGGTAGTCCCCAATATGACAGTACATGATGTAGTGCCTCGAGGTTACTTGAGAAATCATATCCGGAGAATCAGATGAAAAATTAACAATCCATTGGTAGAGAGACACACCCCTTTTCATAGTTTTGTGCAATGGTTTATCCCATGGTTAGGAGTGAGTGAATTGGAAAAGGCAATAGTTAATATTTCTGCAATTATAGAGAAGTTAGGAAACAAAATTCTGGATGCTATAAAGGCTCAACAAGAAGAGATATCTAGTTTATCACAGGTAGTATTCCAAAATCGGATGGCCCTAGACTTGTTACTGGCCACTCAAGGGGGAGTCTGTACAGTAATAAACACAAGTTGTTGTATGTATGTAGATCAGAGTGGAAGGATCTCTACCGACCTGGAAGAAATATGGAAGCAGACCAGGATCCTACATGAGATCAGTAAAGATGATCTTTCATGGAGTTTTAGTGAACTATGGAATAAGTTAACCTCCTGGTTGCCCAATTTCCAATGGTTGAAACAAGTATTCATTGCTCTAATCGTATTAGTAGTGTTAGGAATATTTGTGTGCATGTTGTTTAGATGCCTGCTTTGTTGTGTTACTGTAAATAAAGAAAGTATCTGATGCAAAAGAATTTGCATGGGAAAAGAAAAGGGGGGATTGATTAAGGAGGTATTGGGGAGGCAAGGACAATCCCCAGACAAGGACTGTATATCTCGAAACAAGACACTGGAACTCATGATAAGGAAGCGGCAGGCGGACAGAGAAACGAATGTAAGGACTATAACTCTCGAAACTGGACATTGGAATTCATTATAAAGATACAACAAACGGGAGAATTGGCAACAACCAGCTCTTGCAATTAAGAAACATGCCAATTCAGCAGATTCCTGACCAAAGGTGAAAAGTACACTGTGAGGAAGACTCGGGGTCTTCCTCCCAAAGACCCCTGCCCACGTCCCAAAGACCCCTGCCCACAATTCTTGGAAGGCTCTGCGCAGGCGCAAGGTGCCAAAAGGCTAATTAGCATGAGAAGCGAGGGAAGGCGGGGATAGGTAATGCATATGTATAGGTGCTTGTAGAATATTGATAGATTGATTGTATAAATTCAAGACTGCTTTCTGCTTTGGGTATGCACGATAGGTGGAGAGATCCCCCGTGCATCCAGCGCTGCAATAAAGAATATACCACTTAAAGGAATTTCGGCTTCGATCTTTGAATCAATTTGGCGACCCAGATGGGACAACCTCTCTACCGGACCGCAGGACCCTCTGGGAACAGGACTCCCTAGGGTACCCCCGGGATTTCCCGGAGGGACTCCTCGACTCACCGGATCACTGCGGAGGCAGACAAGGACCCCATCATTGTAAGTGAGTATATTCTCTATTCTGGTTTGGTTTTCTGGTAGACCGGTCATCTGGAACTGTCTGTAAGTCAGAAGGTGATCTTCTGCGAGGCAGTGTTTGGTATATACTTTGTGGTTAGCACCATAAGTACATGTTTGGGGACCTTAAGGAAGGAGCTCGCTTTAAGGTCCATCTGGAATTGTGTTGTCTATTTCGGTTTTCTGACTCATGGAGTATGGTATTTAACTCTGGTTATTGTTACTGCGATTTTGGCTATTTTCCTGGTGGTAATAGTAGGTTCGTGGCATTGTTATAAGAAAGATATCGTTACGGTGTTACACAGTTCGGTTTTCTGACTTATCGCATGTGGAATTTGACTCTGACTATTGTTACTGTGATTTTGGCAATATTGCTGGTAATAGTAGTTTTGTGGCATCGCTACTGAAAGATATTGCGTGCCCGTATTTTTGTGAGTGATACGTTTTGTGATACGCTTTTGTAAGTAACATGTGTATTCTGAAAGTGTAAACTGGAAACTGGGGGGGCAAACAAGCAGTGAAATTTTAAAGAAAAGTGTGTTAGGATGTGTTTTAAGTCACTGGAAGGATATTGGAGGATCTGCCGGTGGAAGTGTGAACAGGAAAACATTGATAAAATATCGTAATCAGTGGTGGCCGCTTTACAAGCTGGAATGTGGAGAAAAGTGGCCCCTAAATGGAACTTTAAACTATAATATTTTGCTACAGTTAATGTTGTTTTTTGAGAAGCAGAACAGGATGAAATGTTGTATACTGATGTTTCAGCATCTTGGTGGGAAAAGGTAGGGAATTAAGTTGGCCCCTGACTGAACCTTTGATGTTGGCATTAGAGAAGTACAGGCTGGAGAAAGATAAAGGAAGTGTTAAAAGGGTTGTTGAAAGTGTTAAAGGTGTTTGAAGTTGAATGAGCAGGGAAAGAGGATGTAGGAATGTTAATAGTTCTGCCTCTGCCCGAGGCAGAGATCTTAAAATCATGGGTGTTAGCCCTTTAGGGCAAAGGGACCATGATTGGTCTGAGAGAGTTGTCACAGAAACAGAAAAGAGGTACACTCTTAAAACAACCTGAGTTCATGTGCGAGCTCAGATTGCTGATGGGACCGTTCAGGGAACTGTGGACAATTGCATTCCCCTGACCGACCCCCACTAAGACCCGAATCATCCTGAAAATCATGAACGGTTAAGTAAATACTAAAACCTGGATGAATTGGGAATTGAGAATATGCTTCCAACAAGGTCTAAAAGAAAGCCCTATGGAATTTTTGGACCAACTCTGAAATGTAATGAAAATAAATAAATAAATAAATAAATAAAACAAAACGGTTTGGACCTGGCTTCGGAGGACAAATTGACTAGCCTTTTCCTAGGGTAATCAACCCCTGATTTCAACAGGAATAACGGGGACCTGGGGAATCTACCCTAGCGGATCCTCCACTGGTTATAATGAAGCTAGGGGAGGAATGGAAGTGAAATTTCTTATTGCTATGGGGCAACGTATTCAGTTCTAAATCAAGCATTAATGCCTTCACAGAATTATTATGTTAGGGTAAAAGGTGTGTCGTGGTTTAACCCGGCCGGCAGCTAAACACCACGCAGCTGTTCGCTCACCCTCCCCCTCCCTTTCTGGGACGGGGGAGAGAAATGGAAAGTGAAGCCCGTGAGTTGAGATAAAGACAGTTTAATAAGACAAAATAATAATAATAATAATAATAATAATAATAATAATAATAATAATAATAATAATAATAATAATAATAATAATAATAATAATAATAATAATAATAATACAATGATGATAATAGTACCACTAGTAATAATGTGTACAAACAAGTGATGCACAATGCAATTGCTCACCACCCGCTGACCGATGCCCAGCCTAACCCCGAGCAGTCCGGCCCCCTCCCCCTGGCTAGCCACCCCTATGTATTGTTTAGCCTGACGTCAGATGCTATGGAATACCCCTTTGGCTAGTTTGGGTCACCTGTCCTGGGTCTGTCCCCTCCCAGCTCTTACTGCACCCCCAGCCTGCCTGTTGGCAGGACAGAGCAAGAAGCTGAGATGTCCTTGGCTTGGTATAAGCATTGCTCTGCAACAATTGAAACATCGGGGTGTTACCAGCACTCTTCTCATCCTAAGCCAAAACATAGCATTCTCCCAGCTACTAGGAAGAAAATTAACTCTGTTCTAACTGAAACCAGGACAAGGTGTAACCGAAAAGGCTTATTTTTGTGAACCTTTGAAGTACAAGTTAGGGAAACAATGGGGCATACACAGATTTTTATCTATGCCTAGCTCCTCATGGGCACTCTTAGGTAGAGATTTATTAGAGCAAGTAGGAGCAGAAATTGTCTTTGAAAAAGGGAAAATGGAATTAAGAACAGGAGAAGAACAACTAATAAATGTGTTAAGCTTGGCACTAATACAAACTGACCCTAAAAGTGAAATACCTTTAGAGATCACAGATCAAGTATGTCCAGGAGTTTGGGCTACCGAAGTCCCTGGAAGAGCTAAAAATGTGACCTTAATAATTATTAAATTAAAGCCAGGAGAGAAACCCGTTAAGGTTAAGTAATATCCTTTGAGGATAGAAGATAGGAAAGGAATTAAAGAGATAATTGATCAGTTTTTACAGTATGGATTATTGATTGAATGCGAATCAGAATACAATGCACCCATATTGCCAATTAAAAAGGCAGATGAAAAAGCTATAGGCTAGTTCAGGATTTGAGGGCCATAAATAAAATCACTGAGGATATACATCCAGTAGTGGCAAACCCTTATACTTTGCTGACTAAATTAAAGAATAGTCAAGTCTGGTTTACCGTACTGGATTTAAAAGATGCCTTCTTCTGCCTAGGCTTAGCCACAGAAAGCCAAAACCTATTCGCCTTTGAATGGGAAAATCCCGATTCGGGCAGAAAGACGCAGCTTACGTGGACATTACTACCTCAAGGATTCAAGAATAGCCCCGCTATTTTTGGAAACCAATTAGCAAGGGAACTCGAAACATGGATACCTCCGGACACTGAAGGTGCTTTGTTACAATATGTAGATGATCTCTTAATAGCTACCGAGACTAAAGGGAGTTGTATTCAATGGACTATAAGTCGTCTTAATTTTCTGGGTTTAAATGGATATCAAGTCTCTTGACAGAAAGTCCAGCTGGCTCAACAAAGTGTGACCTATCTGGGATTTGACATTTCGGAAGGACAACGAGAACTAGGAACTGAACATAAGGAAGTCATTTGCCGGACTCCAGAACCTCAAATGGTAAAGGAGCTACAAAGCTTTTTAGGAATGACAGGTTGGTGTCGCCTTTGGATTTATAATTATGGACTATTGGTAAAGCCTCTATGTGAATTGATAAAGATTAACCAGTCAAAGTTAGTCTGGACTGGAGAAGCACAAAAAGTCTTTAAACAACTTAAACAAGAATTGATGATTTTGAAATATCAAGCAATATTGGTAGAACAGGACGACGTGGAAATTGTGATAATTCATATTGTGAATCTAGCCTCTTTTCTTAGTGATGCTCCGGCACAAGCTGTGATTCACGATTGTTTAGAAACTCTAGAGACTGTGTATTCCAGCCGACCAGACCTTAAGGAGGAGCCCATGGAAGATGCGGAAGAAACTTGGTTCACGGATGGGAGCAGTTTTGTTACGCAAAGACAACGTAAAGCTGGATATGCTATAACAACTACTCAGCAGGTAATCGAGTCTAAGCCTTTACCCCCTGGAACATCAGCTCAAAAGGCGGAGATAGTTGCTCTCACGAGAGCATTGGAACTGGCAGCGGGAAAAAGGGTAAATATTTGGACAGATTCTAAATATACATTCGGCGTGGTACATGCTCATGGAGCAATTTGGAAAGAACATGGATTGCTGACCGCTCAGTGAAAACACAAAGTATGCTGAAGAAATTTTAAAATTGTTAGAGGCTGTAAAACAACCAGAAAAGGTAGCTATCATGCATTGTCAGGGACACCAAAAGGGGAACACCGATTTTGAAATTGGAAAATCGATTGGCAGAGGCTAAGCAGGCAGCTGAAATAACTGAGGTGAAGGCATTGTCTTTGATACCAGACGGTAAAATCCAAACTATATCCAAATTATACAAAAGAAGACTTAAAATTAATTGAAGATTTGAAAGGTAAAATGAAACCAGATGGATGAGTATATTTAAAAGATAACCACATAGTAATACCCTCTAGTTTGACATGGCCCATAGTTCTTACAGAACACAATAAAACGCACTGGGGAGCTGGCACACTGCATAAGAGCCCGAGTCAGACATTAGTGGGACGATATGATAAAACAAGTAACTCAACAATGTAGCATTTGCTTACACAATAACCCCAATACCAAGGATAGAATAAAATTTGGAATAATCGGTAAAGGAAATTATTCGGGGCAACAGTGGCAAATTGATTTTTCAGAACTCCCTAGAAAAGGGGGGTATCATTATTTACTGGTTCTGACTGACACGTTTTCAGGAAGGCCTGAAGCCTTTCCCTGTCGAACAACCAAAGCAAGAGAAGTGGTTAAAGTCTTGTTCAATGAAATAATACCATGCTTTGGGATTCTAGTAGCAATGTCTTCTGATAGAGTTTCACATTTTTGTGCACAAGTGGTAGAACAGATAAGTAAGATTCTAAAGATAGATTGGCAACTGCATACTCCTTATAGACCACAGGCAAGTGGACAGGTAGAAAAAATGAACCATTTAATTAAACAATAAATAGCTAAAATTGGATAAGAAGCTAATTTGTCATGGCCTCAATCCCTCCCTTTAGCATTACTTGGAATTAGAGTTAAACCTAGAATAAAAGGAAATTTGAGTCCCTTCAAAATCTTATATGGAAGGCCATAGCAATTTCTATTTAGTGGAGAGGACCTAACGCAGTTAGGATCAGAATATTTATATGCTTATATAACTGAACTTCAGAAACAATTAAATAAAGTACATACATTTGTTTTAGGGACCAGGGCTAGAGGGTTGGATCAACCAATCCACCCCTTTAAGCTCGGGGATTATATATATATAAAGACTTTTTCAGGACAACCCGTACAGGAAAAATGGAAGGAAAGTGGATGGGACCACACCAAGTATTACTGACAACACACACCGCCATTAAGATTAAGAAGCAAGCAGCTTGGATCCACAATTCAAGGGTGAAGAAGGCCCCGGCGAGGATATGGACCACCACTCCAATTGGACCAACAAAATTACGGTTTTCCAGATCCTAATGATTGCAGGGGTGCGGTTCTCGGATTTGGGGTGGGCAACTTGGGATGAGAACTTACACCTGACCTTAATACAAACAATTTCTCAAGTAACTAATAAGACGAACTGTTGGGTATGCACCCATCTGCCACAGCATGGGAATAAGGGTGTATCGTTAATTGGGATTCCCTTGCCTGCAAACTTATCTTGGACTAATTTGTGGGAAAACACATCTTGGGGTCGAAAATATTAAGCAGTTTTGGAACTAGAAGTGAGTAGCTTCTTGCCGTTAGAATCCTATTATGTATGTGTACAAAGGTGTAACCCGCCTAAGGGTATAGGAAAACAGCATTGTATAAATACGGATACTACTTATGTGGGAAATCAGACATCTTGTAATTGAACAATTGATATTAGTACGACTAGCGGCTGGGCAAATTCAACCAGCTGGACGGTTCCAGAAGGAAAAGGGTGGTATTGGCTATGCAATGATACAGCCCGTAAGGTCTTGCCTGAGAATTGGAAGGGAACTTGCACTCTTGGAGCGGTAGTCCCCAATATGACAGTACATGATGTAGTGCCTCGAGGTTACTTGAGAAATCATATCCGGAGAATCAGATGAAAAATTAACAATCCATTGGTAGAGAGACACACCCCTTTTCATAGTTTTGTGCGATGGTTTATCCCATGGTTAGGAGTGAGTGAATTGGAAAAGGCAATAGTTAATATTTCTGCAATTATAGAGAAGTTAGAAAACAAAATTCTGGATGCTATAAAGGCTCAACAAGAAGAGATATCTAGTTTATCACAGGTAGTATTCCAAAATCGGATGGCCCTAGACTTGTTACTGGCCACTCAAGGGGGAGTCTGTACAGTAATAAACACAAGTTGTTGTATGTATGTAGATCAGAGTGGAAGGATCTCTACCGACCTGGAAGAAATATGGAAGCAGACCAGGATCCTACATGAGATCAGTAAAGATGATCTTTCATGGAGTTTTAGTGAACTATGGAATAAGTTAACCTCCTGGTTGCCCAATTTCCAATGGTTGAAACAAGTATTCATTGCTCTAATCGTATTAGTAGTGTTAGGAATATTTGTGTGCATGTTGTTTAGATGCCTGCTTTGTTGTGTTACTGTAAATAAAGAAAGTATCTGATGCAAAAGAATTTGCATGGGAAAAGAAAAGGGGGGATTGATTAAGGAGGTATTGGGGAGGCAAGGACAATCCCCAGACAAGGACTGTATATCTCGAAACAAGACACTGGAACTCATGATAAGGAAGCGGCAGGCGGACAGAGAAACGAATGTAAGGACTATAACTCTCGAAACTGGACATTGGAATTCATTATAAAGATACAACAAACGGGAGAATTGGCAACAACCAGCTCTTGCAATTAAGAAACATGCCAATTCAGCAGATTCCTGACCAAAGGTGAAAAGTACACTGTGAGGAAGACTCGGGGTCTTCCTCCCAAAGACCCCTGCCCACGTCCCAAAGACCCCTGCCCACAATTCTTGGAAGGCTCTGCGCAGGCGCAAGGTGCCAAAAGGCTAATTAGCATGAGAAGCGAGGGAAGGCGGGGATAGGTAATGCATATGTATAGGTGCTTGTAGAATATTGATAGATTGATTGTATAAATTCAAGACTGCTTTCTGCTTTGGGTATGCACGATAGGTGGAGAGATCCCCCGTGCATCCAGCGCTGCAATAAAGAATATACCACTTAAAGGAATTTCGGCTTCGATCTTTGAATCAATTTGGCGACCCAGATGGGACAACCTCTCTACCGGACCGCAGGACCCTCTGGGAACAGGACTCCCTAGGGTACCCCCGGGATTTCCCGGAGGGACTCCTCGACTCACCGGATCACTGCGGAGGCAGACAAGGACCCCATCATTGTAAGTGAGTATATTCTCTATTCTGGTTTGGTTTTCTGGTAGACCGGTCATCTGGAACTGTCTGTAAGTCAGAAGGTGATCTTCTGCGAGGCAGTGTTTGGTATATACTTTGTGGTTAGCACCATAAGTACATGTTTGGGGACCTTAAGGAAGGAGCTCGCTTTAAGGTCCATCTGGAATTGTGTTGTCTATTTCGGTTTTCTGACTCATGGAGTATGGTATTTAACTCTGGTTATTGTTACTGCGATTTTGGCTATTTTCCTGGTGGTAATAGTAGGTTCGTGGCATTGTTATAAGAAAGATATCGTTACGGTGTTACACAGTTCGGTTTTCTGACTTATCGCATGTGGAATTTGACTCTGACTATTGTTACTGTGATTTTGGCAATATTGCTGGTAATAGTAGTTTTGTGGCATCGCTACTGAAAGATATTGCGTGCCCGTATTTTTGTGAGTGATACGTTTTGTGATACGCTTTTGTAAGTAACATGTGTATTCTGAAAGTGTAAACTGGAAACTGGGGGGGCAAACAAGCAGTGAAATTTTAAAGAAAAGTGTGTTAGGATGTGTTTTAAGTCACTGGAAGGATATTGGAGGATCTGCCGGTGGAAGTGTGAACAGGAAAACATTGATAAAATATCGTAATCAGTGGTGGCCGCTTTACAAGCTGGAATGTGGAGAAAAGTGGCCCCTAAATGGAACTTTAAACTATAATATTTTGCTACAGTTAATGTTGTTTTTTGAGAAGCAGAACAGGATGAAATGTTGTATACTGATGTTTCAGCATCTTGGTGGGAAAAGGTAGGGAATTAAGTTGGCCCCTGACTGAACCTTTGATGTTGGCATTAGAGAAGTACAGGCTGGAGAAAGATAAAGGAAGTGTTAAAAGGGTTGTTGAAAGTGTTAAAGGTGTTTGAAGTTGAATGAGCAGGGAAAGAGGATGTAGGAATGTTAATAGTTCTGCCTCTGCCCGAGGCAGAGATCTTAAAATCATGGGTGTTAGCCCTTTAGGGCAAAGGGACCATGATTGGTCTGAGAGAGTTGTCACAGAAACAGAAAAGAGGTACACTCTTAAAACAACCTGAGTTCATGTGCGAGCTCAGATTGCTGATGGGACCGTTCAGGGAACTGTGGACAATTGCATTCCCCTGACCGACCCCCACTAAGACCCGAATCATCCTGAAAATCATGAACGGTTAAGTAAATACTAAAACCTGGATGAATTGGGAATTGAGAATATGCTTCCAACAAGGTCTAAAAGAAAGCCCTATGGAATTTTTGGACCAACTCTGAAATGTAATGAAAATAAATAAATAAATAAATAAATAAAACAAAACGGTTTGGACCTGGCTTCGGAGGACAAATTGACTAGCCTTTTCCTAGGGTAATCAACCCCTGATTTCAACAGGAATAACGGGGACCTGGGGAATCTACCCTAGCGGATCCTCCACTGGTTATAATGAAGCTAGGGGAGGAATGGAAGTGAAATTTCTTATTGCTATGGGGCAACGTATTCAGTTCTAAATCAAGCATTAATGCCTTCACAGAATTATTATGTTAGGGTAAAAGGTGTGTCGTGGTTTAACCCGGCCGGCAGCTAAACACCACGCAGCTGTTCGCTCACCCTCCCCCTCCCTTTCTGGGACGGGGGAGAGAAATGGAAAGTGAAGCCCGTGAGTTGAGATAAAGACAGTTTAATAAGACAAAATAATAATAATAATAATAATAATAATAATAATAATAATAATAATAATAATAATAATAATAATAATAATAATAATAATAATACAATGATGATAATAGTACCACTAGTAATAATGTGTACAAACAAGTGATGCACAATGCAATTGCTCACCACCCGCTGACCGATGCCCAGCCTAACCCCGAGCAGTCCGGCCCCCTCCCCCTGGCTAGCCACCCCTATGTATTGTTTAGCCTGACGTCAGATGCTATGGAATACCCCTTTGGCTAGTTTGGGTCACCTGTCCTGGGTCTGTCCCCTCCCAGCTCTTACTGCACCCCCAGCCTGCCTGTTGGCAGGACAGAGCAAGAAGCTGAGATGTCCTTGGCTTGCTATAAGCATTGCTCTGCAACAATTGAAACATCGGGGTGTTACCAGCACTCTTCTCATCCTAAGCCAAAACATAGCATTCTCCCAGCTACTAGGAAGAAAATTAACTCTGTTCTAACTGAAACCAGGACAAGGTGTAACCGAAAAGGCTTATTTTTGTGAACCTTTGAAGTACAAGTTAGGGAAACAATGGGGCATACACAGATTTTTATCTATGCCTAGCTCCTCATGGGCACTCTTAGGTAGAGATTTATTAGAGCAAGTAGGAGCAGAAATTGTCTTTGAAAAAGGGAAAATGGAATTAAGAACAGGAGAAGAACAACTAATAAATGTGTTAAGCTTGGCACTAATACAAACTGACCCTAAAAGTGAAATACCTTTAGAGATCACAGATCAAGTATGTCCAGGAGTTTGGGCTACCGAAGTCCCTGGAAGAGCTAAAAATGTGACCTTAATAATTATTAAATTAAAGCCAGGAGAGAAACCCGTTAAGGTTAAGTAATATCCTTTGAGGATAGAAGATAGGAAAGGAATTAAAGAGATAATTGATCAGTTTTTACAGTATGGATTATTGACTGAATGCGAATCAGAATACAATGCACCCATATTGCCAATTAAAAAGGCAGATGAAAAAGCTATAGGCTAGTTCAGGATTTGAGGGCCATAAATAAAATCACTGAGGATATACATCCAGTAGTGGCAAACCCTTATACTTTGCTGACTAAATTAAAGAATAGTCAAGTCTGGTTTACCGTACTGGATTTAAAAGATGCCTTCTTCTGCCTAGGCTTAGCCACAGAAAGCCAAAACCTATTCGCCTTTGAATGGGAAAATCCCGATTCGGGCAGAAAGACGCAGCTTACGTGGACATTACTACCTCAAGGATTCAAGAATAGCCCCACTATTTTTGGAAACCAATTAGCAAGGGAACTCGAAACATGGATACCTCCGGACACTGAAGGTGCTTTGTTACAATATGTAGATGATCTCTTAATAGCTACCGAGACTAAAGGGAGTTGTATTCAATGGACTATAAGTCGTCTTAATTTTCTGGGTTTAAATGGATATCAAGTCTCTTGACAGAAAGTCCAGCTGGCTCAACAAAGTGTGACCTATCTGGGATTTGACATTTCGGAAGGACAACGAGAACTAGGAACTGAACATAAGGAAGTCATTTGCCGGACTCCAGAACCTCAAATGGTAAAGGAGCTACAAAGCTTTTTAGGAATGACAGGTTGGTGTCGCCTTTGGATTTATAATTATGGACTATTGGTAAAGCCTCTATGTGAATTGATAAAGATTAACCAGTCAAAGTTAGTCTGGACTGGAGAAGCACAAAAAGTCTTTAAACAACTTAAACAAGAATTGATGATTTTGAAATATCAAGCAATATTGGTAGAACAGGACGACGTGGAAATTGTGATAATTCATATTGTGAATCTAGCCTCTTTTCTTAGTGATGCTCCGGCACAAGCTGTGATTCACGATTGTTTAGAAACTCTAGAGACTGTGTATTCCAGCCGACCAGACCTTAAGGAGGAGCCCATGGAAGATGCGGAAGACACTTGGTTCACGGATGGGAGCAGTTTTGTTACGCAAAGACAACGTAAAGCTGGATATGCTATAACAACTACTCAGCAGGTAATCGAGTCTAAGCCTTTACCCCCTGGAACATCAGCTCAAAAGGCGGAGATAGTTGCTCTCACGAGAGCATTGGAACTGGCAGCGGGAAAAAGGGTAAATATTTGGACAGATTCTAAATATACATTCGGCGTGGTACATGCTCATGGAGCAATTTGGAAAGAACATGGATTGCTGACCGCTCAGTGAAAACACAAAGTATGCTGAAGAAATTTTAAAATTGTTAGAGGCTGTAAAACAACCAGAAAAGGTAGCTATCATGCATTGTCAGGGACACCAAAAGGGGAACACCGATTTTGAAATTGGAAAATCGATTGGCAGAGGCTAAGCAGGCAGCTGAAATAACTGACGTGAAGGCATTGTCTTTGATACCAGACGGTAAAATCCAAACTATATCCAAATTATACAAAAGAAGACTTAAAATTAATTGAAGATTTGAAAGGTAAAATGAAACCAGATGGATGAGTATATTTAAAAGATAACCACATAGTAATACCCTCTAGTTTGACATGGCCCATAGTTCTTACAGAACACAATAAAACGCACTGGGGAGCTGGCACACTGCATAAGAGCCCGAGTCAGACATTAGTGGGACGATATGATAAAACAAGTAACTCAACAATGTAGCATTTGCTTACACAATAACCCCAATACCAAGAATAGAATAAAATTTGGAATAATCGGTAAAGGAAATTATTCGGGGCAACAGTGGCAAATTGATTTTTCAGAACTCCCTAGAAAAGGGGGGTATCATTATTTACTGGTTCTGACTGACACGTTTTCAGGAAGGCCTGAAGCCTTTCCCTGTCGAACAACCAAAGCAAGAGAAGTGGTTAAAGTCTTGTTCAATGAAATAATACCATGCTTTGGGATTCTAGTAGCAATGTCTTCTGATAGAGTTTCACATTTTTGTGCACAAGTGGTAGAACAGATAAGTAAGATTCTAAAGATAGATTGGCAACTGCATACTCCTTATAGACCACAGGCAAGTGGACAGGTAGAAAAAATGAACCATTTAATTAAACAATAAATAGCTAAAATTGGATAAGAAGCTAATTTGTCATGGCCTCAATCCCTCCCTTTAGCATTACTTGGAATTAGAGTTAAACCTAGAATAAAAGGAAATTTGAGTCCCTTCAAAATCTTATATGGAAGGCCATAGCAATTTCTATTTAGTGGAGAGGACCTAACGCAGTTAGGATCAGAATATTTATATGCTTATATAACTGAACTTCAGAAACAATTAAATAAAGTACATACATTTGTTTTAGGGACCAGGGCTAGAGGGTTGGATCAACCAATCCACCCCTTTAAGCTCGGGGATTATATATATATAAAGACTTTTTCAGGACAACCCGTACAGGAAAAATGGAAGGAAAGTGGATGGGACCACACCAAGTATTACTGACAACACACACCGCCATTAAGATTAAGAAGCAAGCAGCTTGGATCCACAATTCAAGGGTGAAGAAGGCCCCGGCGAGGATATGGACCACCACTCCAATTGGACCAACAAAATTACGGTTTTCCAGATCCTAATGATTGCAGGGGTGCGGTTCTCGGATTTGGGGTGGGCAACTTGGGATGAGAACTTACACCTGACCTTAATACAAACAATTTCTCAAGTAACTAATAAGACGAACTGTTGGGTATGCACCCATCTGCCACAGCATGGGAATAAGGGTGTATCGTTAATTGGGATTCCCTTGCCTGCAAACTTATCTTGGACTAATTTGTGGGAAAACACATCTTGGGGTCGAAAATATTAAGCAGTTTTGGAACTAGAAGTGAGTAGCTTCTTGCCGTTAGAATCCTATTATGTATGTGTACAAAGGTGTAACCCGCCTAAGGGTATAGGAAAACAGCATTGTATAAATACGGATACTACTTATGTGGGAAATCAGACATCTTGTAATTGAACAATTGATATTAGTACGACTAGCGGCTGGGCAAATTCAACCAGCTGGACGGTTCCAGAAGGAAAAGGGTGGTATTGGCTATGCAATGATACAGCCCGTAAGGTCTTGCCTGAGAATTGGAAGGGAACTTGCACTCTTGGAGCGGTAGTCCCCAATATGACAGTACATGATGTAGTGCCTCGAGGTTACTTGAGAAATCATATCCGGAGAATCAGATGAAAAATTAACAATCCATTGGTAGAGAGACACACCCCTTTTCATAGTTTTGTGCAATGGTTTATCCCATGGTTAGGAGTGAGTGAATTGGAAAAGGCAATAGTTAATATTTCTGCAATTATAGAGAAGTTAGGAAACAAAATTCTGGATGCTATAAAGGCTCAACAAGAAGAGATATCTAGTTTATCACAGGTAGTATTCCAAAATCGGATGGCCCTAGACTTGTTACTGGCCACTCAAGGGGGAGTCTGTACAGTAATAAACACAAGTTGTTGTATGTATGTAGATCAGAGTGGAAGGATCTCTACCGACCTGGAAGAAATATGGAAGCAGACCAGGATCCTACATGAGATCAGTAAAGATGATCTTTCATGGAGTTTTAGTGAACTATGGAATAAGTTAACCTCCTGGTTGCCCAATTTCCAATGGTTGAAACAAGTATTCATTGCTCTAATCGTATTAGTAGTGTTAGGAATATTTGTGTGCATGTTGTTTAGATGCCTGCTTTGTTGTGTTACTGTAAATAAAGAAAGTATCTGATGCAAAAGAATTTGCATGGGAAAAGAAAAGGGGGGATTGATTAAGGAGGTATTGGGGAGGCAAGGACAATCCCCAGACAAGGACTGTATATCTCGAAACAAGACACTGGAACTCATGATAAGGAAGCGGCAGGCGGACAGAGAAACGAATGTAAGGACTATAACTCTCGAAACTGGACATTGGAATTCATTATAAAGATACAACAAACGGGAGAATTGGCAACAACCAGCTCTTGCAATTAAGAAACATGCCAATTCAGCAGATTCCTGACCAAAGGTGAAAAGTACACTGTGAGGAAGACTCGGGGTCTTCCTCCCAAAGACCCCTGCCCACGTCCCAAAGACCCCTGCCCACAATTCTTGGAAGGCTCTGCGCAGGCGCAAGGTGCCAAAAGGCTAATTAGCATGAGAAGCGAGGGAAGGCGGGGATAGGTAATGCATATGTATAGGTGCTTGTAGAATATTGATAGATTGATTGTATAAATTCAAGACTGCTTTCTGCTTTGGGTATGCACGATAGGTGGAGAGATCCCCCGTGCATCCAGCGCTGCAATAAAGAATATACCACTTAAAGGAATTTCGGCTTCGATCTTTGAATCAATTTGGCGACCCAGATGGGACAACCTCTCTACCGGACCGCAGGACCCTCTGGGAACAGGACTCCCTAGGGTACCCCCGGGATTTCCCGGAGGGACTCCTCGACTCACCGGATCACTGCGGAGGCAGACAAGGACCCCATCATTGTAAGTGAGTATATTCTCTATTCTGGTTTGGTTTTCTGGTAGACCGGTCATCTGGAACTGTCTGTAAGTCAGAAGGTGATCTTCTGCGAGGCAGTGTTTGGTATATACTTTGTGGTTAGCACCATAAGTACATGTTTGGGGACCTTAAGGAAGGAG
This sequence comes from Aythya marila, assembly GCF_965140915.1. Lineage (NCBI taxonomy): Eukaryota > Metazoa > Chordata > Aves > Anseriformes > Anatidae > Aythya > Aythya marila. The sequence goes on along the minus strand of NW_028137120.1, from coordinate 46,007 downwards.
CTCGCTTTAAGGTCCATCTGGAATTGTGTTGTCTATTTCGGTTTTCTGACTCATGGAGTATGGTATTTAACTCTGGTTATTGTTACTGCGATTTTGGCTATTTTCCTGGTGGTAATAGTAGGTTCGTGGCATTGTTATAAGAAAGATATCGTTACGGTGTTACACAGTTCGGTTTTCTGACTTATCGCATGTGGAATTTGACTCTGACTATTGTTACTGTGATTTTGGCAATATTGCTGGTAATAGTAGTTTTGTGGCATCGCTACTGAAAGATATTGCGTGCCCGTATTTTTGTGAGTGATACGTTTTGTGATACGCTTTTGTAAGTAACATGTGTATTCTGAAAGTGTAAACTGGAAACTGGGGGGGCAAACAAGCAGTGAAATTTTAAAGAAAAGTGTGTTAGGATGTGTTTTAAGTCACTGGAAGGATATTGGAGGATCTGCCGGTGGAAGTGTGAACAGGAAAACATTGATAAAATATCGTAATCAGTGGTGGCCGCTTTACAAGCTGGAATGTGGAGAAAAGTGGCCCCTAAATGGAACTTTAAACTATAATATTTTGCTACAGTTAATGTTGTTTTTTGAGAAGCAGAACAGGATGAAATGTTGTATACTGATGTTTCAGCATCTTGGTGGGAAAAGGTAGGGAATTAAGTTGGCCCCTGACTGAACCTTTGATGTTGGCATTAGAGAAGTACAGGCTGGAGAAAGATAAAGGAAGTGTTAAAAGGGTTGTTGAAAGTGTTAAAGGTGTTTGAAGTTGAATGAGCAGGGAAAGAGGATGTAGGAATGTTAATAGTTCTGCCTCTGCCCGAGGCAGAGATCTTAAAATCATGGGTGTTAGCCCTTTAGGGCAAAGGGACCATGATTGGTCTGAGAGAGTTGTCACAGAAACAGAAAAGAGGTACACTCTTAAAACAACCTGAGTTCATGTGCGAGCTCAGATTGCTGATGGGACCGTTCAGGGAACTGTGGACAATTGCATTCCCCTGACCGACCCCCACTAAGACCCGAATCATCCTGAAAATCATGAACGGTTAAGTAAATACTAAAACCTGGATGAATTGGGAATTGAGAATATGCTTCCAACAAGGTCTAAAAGAAAGCCCTATGGAATTTTTGGACCAACTCTGAAATGTAATGAAAATAAATAAATAAATAAATAAATAAAACAAAACGGTTTGGACCTGGCTTCGGAGGACAAATTGACTAGCCTTTTCCTAGGGTAATCAACCCCTGATTTCAACAGGAATAACGGGGACCTGGGGAATCTACCCTAGCGGATCCTCCACTGGTTATAATGAAGCTAGGGGAGGAATGGAAGTGAAATTTCTTATTGCTATGGGGCAACGTATTCAGTTCTAAATCAAGCATTAATGCCTTCACAGAATTATTATGTTAGGGTAAAAGGTGTGTCGTGGTTTAACCCGGCCGGCAGCTAAACACCACGCAGCTGTTCGCTCACCCTCCCCCTCCCTTTCTGGGACGGGGGAGAGAAATGGAAAGTGAAGCCCGTGAGTTGAGATAAAGACAGTTTAATAAGACAAAATAATAATAATAATAATAATAATAATAATAATAATAATAATAATAATAATAATAATAATAATAATAATAATAATAATAATAATAATAATAATAATAATAATACAATGATGATAATAGTACCACTAGTAATAATGTGTACAAACAAGTGATGCACAATGCAATTGCTCACCACCCGCTGACCGATGCCCAGCCTAACCCCGAGCAGTCCGGCCCCCTCCCCCTGGCTAGCCACCCCTATGTATTGTTTAGCCTGACGTCAGATGCTATGGAATACCCCTTTGGCTAGTTTGGGTCACCTGTCCTGGGTCTGTCCCCTCCCAGCTCTTACTGCACCCCCAGCCTGCCTGTTGGCAGGACAGAGCAAGAAGCTGAGATGTCCTTGGCTTGGTATAAGCATTGCTCTGCAACAATTGAAACATCGGGGTGTTACCAGCACTCTTCTCATCCTAAGCCAAAACATAGCATTCTCCCAGCTACTAGGAAGAAAATTAACTCTGTTCTAACTGAAACCAGGACAAGGTGTAACCGAAAAGGCTTATTTTTGTGAACCTTTGAAGTACAAGTTAGGGAAACAATGGGGCATACACAGATTTTTATCTATGCCTAGCTCCTCATGGGCACTCTTAGGTAGAGATTTATTAGAGCAAGTAGGAGCAGAAATTGTCTTTGAAAAAGGGAAAATGGAATTAAGAACAGGAGAAGAACAACTAATAAATGTGTTAAGCTTGGCACTAATACAAACTGACCCTAAAAGTGAAATACCTTTAGAGATCACAGATCAAGTATGTCCAGGAGTTTGGGCTACCGAAGTCCCTGGAAGAGCTAAAAATGTGACCTTAATAATTATTAAATTAAAGCCAGGAGAGAAACCCGTTAAGGTTAAGTAATATCCTTTGAGGATAGAAGATAGGAAAGGAATTAAAGAGATAATTGATCAGTTTTTACAGTATGGATTATTGACTGAATGCGAATCAGAATACAATGCACCCATATTGCCAATTAAAAAGGCAGATGAAAAAGCTATAGGCTAGTTCAGGATTTGAGGGCCATAAATAAAATCACTGAGGATATACATCCAGTAGTGGCAAACCCTTATACTTTGCTGACTAAATTAAAGAATAGTCAAGTCTGGTTTACCGTACTGGATTTAAAAGATGCCTTCTTCTGCCTAGGCTTAGCCACAGAAAGCCAAAACCTATTCGCCTTTGAATGGGAAAATCCCGATTCGGGCAGAAAGACGCAGCTTACGTGGACATTACTACCTCAAGGATTCAAGAATAGCCCCACTATTTTTGGAAACCAATTAGCAAGGGAACTCGAAACATGGATACCTCCGGACACTGAAGGTGCTTTGTTACAATATGTAGATGATCTCTTAATAGCTACCGAGACTAAAGGGAGTTGTATTCAATGGACTATAAGTCGTCTTAATTTTCTGGGTTTAAATGGATATCAAGTCTCTTGACAGAAAGTCCAGCTGGCTCAACAAAGTGTGACCTATCTGGGATTTGACATTTCGGAAGGACAACGAGAACTAGGAACTGAACATAAGGAAGTCATTTGCCGGACTCCAGAACCTCAAATGGTAAAGGAGCTACAAAGCTTTTTAGGAATGACAGGTTGGTGTCGCCTTTGGATTTATAATTATGGACTATTGGTAAAGCCTCTATGTGAATTGATAAAGATTAACCAGTCAAAGTTAGTCTGGACTGGAGAAGCACAAAAAGTCTTTAAACAACTTAAACAAGAATTGATGATTTTGAAATATCAAGCAATATTGGTAGAACAGGACGACGTGGAAATTGTGATAATTCATATTGTGAATCTAGCCTCTTTTCTTAGTGATGCTCCGGCACAAGCTGTGATTCACGATTGTTTAGAAACTCTAGAGACTGTGTATTCCAGCCGACCAGACCTTAAGGAGGAGCCCATGGAAGATGCGGAAGACACTTGGTTCACGGATGGGAGCAGTTTTGTTACGCAAAGACAACGTAAAGCTGGATATGCTATAACAACTACTCAGCAGGTAATCGAGTCTAAGCCTTTACCCCCTGGAACATCAGCTCAAAAGGCGGAGATAGTTGCTCTCACGAGAGCATTGGAACTGGCAGCGGGAAAAAGGGTAAATATTTGGACAGATTCTAAATATACATTCGGCGTGGTACATGCTCATGGAGCAATTTGGAAAGAACATGGATTGCTGACCGCTCAGTGAAAACACAAAGTATGCTGAAGAAATTTTAAAATTGTTAGAGGCTGTAAAACAACCAGAAAAGGTAGCTATCATGCATTGTCAGGGACACCAAAAGGGGAACACCGATTTTGAAATTGGAAAATCGATTGGCAGAGGCTAAGCAGGCAGCTGAAATAACTGACGTGAAGGCATTGTCTTTGATACCAGACGGTAAAATCCAAACTATATCCAAATTATACAAAAGAAGACTTAAAATTAATTGAAGATTTGAAAGGTAAAATGAAACCAGATGGATGAGTATATTTAAAAGATAACCACATAGTAATACCCTCTAGTTTGACATGGCCCATAGTTCTTACAGAACACAATAAAACGCACTGGGGAGCTGGCACACTGCATAAGAGCCCGAGTCAGACATTAGTGGGACGATATGATAAAACAAGTAACTCAACAATGTAGCATTTGCTTACACAATAACCCCAATACCAAGAATAGAATAAAATTTGGAATAATCGGTAAAGGAAATTATTCGGGGCAACAGTGGCAAATTGATTTTTCAGAACTCCCTAGAAAAGGGGGGTATCATTATTTACTGGTTCTGACTGACACGTTTTCAGGAAGGCCTGAAGCCTTTCCCTGTCGAACAACCAAAGCAAGAGAAGTGGTTAAAGTCTTGTTCAATGAAATAATACCATGCTTTGGGATTCTAGTAGCAATGTCTTCTGATAGAGTTTCACATTTTTGTGCACAAGTGGTAGAACAGATAAGTAAGATTCTAAAGATAGATTGGCAACTGCATACTCCTTATAGACCACAGGCAAGTGGACAGGTAGAAAAAATGAACCATTTAATTAAACAATAAATAGCTAAAATTGGATAAGAAGCTAATTTGTCATGGCCTCAATCCCTCCCTTTAGCATTACTTGGAATTAGAGTTAAACCTAGAATAAAAGGAAATTTGAGTCCCTTCAAAATCTTATATGGAAGGCCATAGCAATTTCTATTTAGTGGAGAGGACCTAACGCAGTTAGGATCAGAATATTTATATGCTTATATAACTGAACTTCAGAAACAATTAAATAAAGTACATACATTTGTTTTAGGGACCAGGGCTAGAGGGTTGGATCAACCAATCCACCCCTTTAAGCTCGGGGATTATATATATATAAAGACTTTTTCAGGACAACCCGTACAGGAAAAATGGAAGGAAAGTGGATGGGACCACACCAAGTATTACTGACAACACACACCGCCATTAAGATTAAGAAGCAAGCAGCTTGGATCCACAATTCAAGGGTGAAGAAGGCCCCGGCGAGGATATGGACCACCACTCCAATTGGACCAACAAAATTACGGTTTTCCAGATCCTAATGATTGCAGGGGTGCGGTTCTCGGATTTGGGGTGGGCAACTTGGGATGAGAACTTACACCTGACCTTAATACAAACAATTTCTCAAGTAACTAATAAGACGAACTGTTGGGTATGCACCCATCTGCCACAGCATGGGAATAAGGGTGTATCGTTAATTGGGATTCCCTTGCCTGCAAACTTATCTTGGACTAATTTGTGGGAAAACACATCTTGGGGTCGAAAATATTAAGCAGTTTTGGAACTAGAAGTGAGTAGCTTCTTGCCGTTAGAATCCTATTATGTATGTGTACAAAGGTGTAACCCGCCTAAGGGTATAGGAAAACAGCATTGTATAAATACGGATACTACTTATGTGGGAAATCAGACATCTTGTAATTGAACAATTGATATTAGTACGACTAGCGGCTGGGCAAATTCAACCAGCTGGACGGTTCCAGAAGGAAAAGGGTGGTATTGGCTATGCAATGATACAGCCCGTAAGGTCTTGCCTGAGAATTGGAAGGGAACTTGCACTCTTGGAGCGGTAGTCCCCAATATGACAGTACATGATGTAGTGCCTCGAGGTTACTTGAGAAATCATATCCGGAGAATCAGATGAAAAATTAACAATCCATTGGTAGAGAGACACACCCCTTTTCATAGTTTTGTGCAATGGTTTATCCCATGGTTAGGAGTGAGTGAATTGGAAAAGGCAATAGTTAATATTTCTGCAATTATAGAGAAGTTAGGAAACAAAATTCTGGATGCTATAAAGGCTCAACAAGAAGAGATATCTAGTTTATCACAGGTAGTATTCCAAAATCGGATGGCCCTAGACTTGTTACTGGCCACTCAAGGGGGAGTCTGTACAGTAATAAACACAAGTTGTTGTATGTATGTAGATCAGAGTGGAAGGATCTCTACCGACCTGGAAGAAATATGGAAGCAGACCAGGATCCTACATGAGATCAGTAAAGATGATCTTTCATGGAGTTTTAGTGAACTATGGAATAAGTTAACCTCCTGGTTGCCCAATTTCCAATGGTTGAAACAAGTATTCATTGCTCTAATCGTATTAGTAGTGTTAGGAATATTTGTGTGCATGTTGTTTAGATGCCTGCTTTGTTGTGTTACTGTAAATAAAGAAAGTATCTGATGCAAAAGAATTTGCATGGGAAAAGAAAAGGGGGGATTGATTAAGGAGGTATTGGGGAGGCAAGGACAATCCCCAGACAAGGACTGTATATCTCGAAACAAGACACTGGAACTCATGATAAGGAAGCGGCAGGCGGACAGAGAAACGAATGTAAGGACTATAACTCTCGAAACTGGACATTGGAATTCATTATAAAGATACAACAAACGGGAGAATTAGCAACAACCAGCTCTTGCAATTAAGAAACATGCCAATTCAGCAGATTCCTGACCAAAGGTGAAAAGTACACTGTGAGGAAGACTCGGGGTCTTCCTCCCAAAGACCCCTGCCCACGTCCCAAAGACCCCTGCCCACAATTCTTGGAAGGCTCTGCGCAGGAGCAAGGTGCCAAAAGGCTAATTAGCATGAGAAGCAAGGGAAGGCGGGGATAGGTAATGCATATGTATAGGTGCTTGTAGAATATTGATAGATTGATTGTATAAATTCAAGACTGCTTTCTGCTTTGGGTATGCACGATAGGTGGAGAGATCCCCCGTGCATCCAGCGCTGCAATAAAGAATATACCACTTAAAGGAATTTCGGCTTCGATCTTTGAATCAATTTGGCGACCCAGATGGGACAACCTCTCTACCGGACCGCAGGACCCGCTGGGAACAGGACTCCCTAGGGTACCCCCGGGATTTCCCGGAGGGACTCCTCGACTCACCGGATCACTGCGGAGGCAGACAAGGACCCCATCATTGTAAGTGAGTATATTCTCTATTCTGGTTTGGTTTTCTGGTAGACCGGTCATCTGGAACTGTCTGTAAGTCAGAAGGTGATCTTCTGCGAGGCAGTGTTTGGTATATACTTTGTGGTTAGCACCATAAGTACATGTTTGGGGACCTTAAGGAAGGAGCTCGCTTTAAGGTCCATCTGGAATTGTGTTGTCTATTTCGGTTTTCTGACTCATGGAGTATGGTATTTAACTCTGGTTATTGTTACTGCGATTTTGGCTATTTTCCTGGTGGTAATAGTAGGTTCGTGGCATTGTTATAAGAAAGATATCGTTACGGTGTTACACAGTTCGGTTTTCTGACTTATCGCATGTGGAATTTGACTCTGACTATTGTTACTGTGATTTTGGCAATATTGCTGGTAATAGTAGTTTTGTGGCATCGCTACTGAAAGATATTGCGTGCCCGTATTTTTGTGAGTGATACGTTTTGTGATACGCTTTTGTAAGTAACATGTGTATTCTGAAAGTGTAAACTGGAAACTGGGGGGGCAAACAAGCAGTGAAATTTTAAAGAAAAGTGTGTTAGGATGTGTTTTAAGTCACTGGAAGGATATTGGAGGATCTGCCGGTGGAAGTGTGAACAGGAAAACATTGATAAAATATCGTAATCAGTGGTGGCCGCTTTATAAGCTGGAATGTGGAGAAAAGTGGCCCCTAAATGGAACTTTAAACTATAATATTTTGCTACAGTTAATGTTGTTTTTTGAGAAGCAGAACAGGATGAAATGTTGTATACTGATGTTTCAGCATCTTGGTGGGAAAAGGTAGGGAATTAAGTTGGCCCCTGACTGAACCTTTGATGTTGGCATTAGAGAAGTACAGGCTGGAGAAAGATAAAGGAAGTGTTAAAAGGGTTGTTGAAAGTGTTAAAGGTGTTTGAAGTTGAATGAGCAGGGAAAGAGGATGTAGGAATGTTAATAGTTCTGCCTCTGCCCGAGGCAGAGATCTTAAAATCATGGGTGTTAGCCCTTTAGGGCAAAGGGACCATGATCGGTCCGAGAGAGTTGTCACAGAAACAGAAAAGCAGTCAACTCTTAAAACAACCTGAGTTCATGTGCGAGCTCAGATTGCTGATGGGACCGTTCAGGGAACTGTGGACAATTGCATTCCCCTGACCGACCCCCACTAAGACCCGAATCATCCTGAAAATTATGAACGGTTAAGTAAATACTAAAACCTGGATGAATTGGGAATTGAGAATATGCTTCCAACAAGGTCTAAAAGAAAGCCCTATGGAATTTTTGGACCAACTCTGAAATGTAATGAAAATAAATAAATAAATAAATAAATAAAACAAAACGGTTTGGACCTGGCTTCGGAGGACAAATTGACTAGCCTTTTCCTAGGGTAATCAACCCCTGATTTCAACAGGAATAACGGGGACCTGGGGAATCTACCCTAGCGGATCCTCCACTGGTTATAATGAAGCTAGGGGAGGAATGGAAGTGAAATTTCTTATTGCTATGGGGCAACGTATTCAGTTCTAAATCAAGCATTAATGCCTTCACAGAATTATTATGTTAGGGTAAAAGGTGTGTCGTGGTTTAACCCGGCCGGCAGCTAAACACCACGCAGCTGTTCGCTCCCCCTCCCCCTCCCTCTCTGGGACGGGGGAGAGAAATGGAAAGTGAAGCCTGTGAGTTGAGATAAAGACAGTTTAATAAGACAAAATAATAATAATAATAATAATAATAATAATAATAATAATAATAATAATAATAATAATAATAATAATAATAATAATAATAATAATAATAATAATAATACAATGATGATAATAGTACCACTAGTAATAATGTGTACAAACAAGTGATGCACAATGCAATTGCTCACCACCCGCTGACCGATGCCCAGCCTAACCCCGAGCAGTCCGGCCCCCTCCCCCTGGCTAGCCACCCCTATGTATTGTTTAGCCTGACGTCAGATGCTATGGAATACCCCTTTGGCTAGTTTGGGTCACCTGTCCTGGGTCTGTCCCCTCCCAGCTCTTACTGCACCCCCAGCCTGCCTGTTGGCAGGACAGAGCAAGAAGCTGAGATGTCCTTGGCTTGGTATAAGCATTGCTCTGCAACAATTGAAACATCGGGGTGTTACCAGCACTCTTCTCATCCTAAGCCAAAACATAGCATTCTCCCAGCTACTAGGAAGAAAATTAACTCTGTTCTAACTGAAACCAGGACAAGGTGTAACCGAAAAGGCTTATTTTTGTGAACCTTTGAAGTACAAGTTAGGGAAACAATGGGGCATACACAGATTTTTATCTATGCCTAGCTCCTCATGGGCACTCTTAGGTAGAGATTTATTAGAGCAAGTAGGAGCAGAAATTGTCTTTGAAAAAGGGAAAATGGAATTAAGAACAGGAGAAGAACAACTAATAAATGTGTTAAGCTTGGCACTAATACAAACTGACCCTAAAAGTGAAATACCTTTAGAGATCACAGATCAAGTATGTCCAGGAGTTTGGGCTACCGAAGTCCCTGGAAGAGCTAAAAATGTGACCTTAATAATTATTAAATTAAAGCCAGGAGAGAAACCCGTTAAGGTTAAGTAATATCCTTTGAGGATAGAAGATAGGAAAGGAATTAAAGAGATAATTGATCAATTTTTACAGTATGGATTATTGATTGAATGCGAATCAGAATACAATGCACCCATATAGCCAATTAAAAAGGCAGATGAAAAAGCTATAGGCTAGTTCAGGATTTGAGGGCCATAAATAAAATCACTGAGGATATACATCCAGTAGTGGCAAACCCTTATACTTTGCTGACTAAATTAAAGAATAGTCAAGTCTGGTTTACCGTACTGGATTTAAAAGATGCCTTCTTCTGCCTAGGCTTAGCCACAGAAAGCCAAAACCTATTCGCCTTTGAATGGGAAAATCCCGATTCGGGCAGAAAGACGCAGCTTACGTGGACATTACTACCTCAAGGATTCAAGAATAGCCCCACTATTTTTGGAAACCAATTAGCAAGGGAACTCGAAACATGGATACCTCCGGACACTGAAGGTGCTTTGTTACAATATGTAGATGATCTCTTAATAGCTACCGAGACTAAAGGGAGTTGTATTCAATGGACTATAAGTCGTCTTAATTTTCTGGGTTTAAATGGATATCAAGTCTCTTGACAGAAAGTCCAGCTGGCTCAACAAAGTGTGACCTATCTGGGATTTGACATTTCGGAAGGACAACGAGAACTAGGAACTGAACATAAGGAAGTCATTTGCCGGACTCCAGAACCTCAAATGGTAAAGGAGCTACAAAGCTTTTTAGGAATGACAGGTTGGTGTCGCCTTTGGATTTATAATTATGGACTATTGGTAAAGCCTCTATGTGAATTGATAAAGATTAACCAGTCAAAGTTAGTCTGGACTGGAGAAGCACAAAAAGTCTTTAAACAACTTAAACAAGAATTGATGATTTTGAAATATCAAGCAATATTGGTAGAACAGGACGACGTGGAAATTGTGATAATTCATATTGTGAATCTAGCCTCTTTTCTTAGTGATGCTCCGGCACAAGCTGTGATTCACGATTGTTTAGAAACTCTAGAGACTGTGTATTCCAGCCGACCAGACCTTAAGGAGGAGCCCACGGAAGATGCGGAAGACACTTGGTTCACGGATGGGAGCAGTTTTGTTACGCAAAGACAACGTAAAGCTGGATATGCTATAACAACTACTCGGCAGGTAATCGAGTCTAAGCCTTTACCCCCTGGAACATCAGCTCAAAAGGCGGAGATAGTTGCTCTCACGAGAGCATTGGAACTGGCAGCGGGAAAAAGGGTAAATATTTGGACAGATTCTAAATATACATTCGGCGTGGTACATGCTCATGGAGCAATTTGGAAAGAACATGGATTGCTGACCGCTCAGTGAAAACACAAAGTATGCTGAAGAAATTTTAAAATTGTTAGAGGCTGTAAAACAACCAGAAAAGGTAGCTATCATGCATTGTCAGGGACACCAAAAGGGGAACACCGATTTTGAAATTGGAAAATCGATTGGCAGAGGCTAAGCAGGCAGCTGAAATAACTGAGGTGAAGGCATTGTCTTTGATACCAGACGGTAAAATCCAAACTATATCCAAATTATACAAAAGAAGACTTAAAATTAATTGAAGATTTGAAAGGTAAAATGAAACCAGATGGATGAGTATATTTAAAAGATAACCACATAGTAATACCCTCTAGTTTGACATGGCCCATAGTTCTTACAGAACACAATAAAACGCACTGGGGAGCTGGCACACTGCATAAGAGCCCGAGTCAGACATTAGTGGGACGATATGATAAAACAAGTAACTCAACAATGTAGCATTTGCTTACACAATACCAAGGATAGAATAAAATTTGGAATAATCGGTAAAGGAAATTATTCGGGGCAACAGTGGCAAATTGATTTTTCAGAACTCCCTAGAAAAGGGGCGTATCATTATTTACTGGTTCTGACTGACACGTTTTCAGGAAGGCCTGAAGCCTTTCCCTGTCGAACAAACAAAGCAAGAGAAGTGGTTAAAGTCTTGTTAAATGAAATAATACCATGCTTTGGGATTCTAGTAGCAATGTCTTCTGATAGAGTTTCACATTTTTGTGCACAAGTGGTAGAACAGATAAGTAAGATTCTAAAGATAGATTGGCAACTGCATACTCCTTATAGACCACAGGCAAGTGGACAGGTAGAAAAAATGAACCATTTAATTAAACAATAAATAGCTAAAATTGGATAAGAAGCTAATTTGTCATGGCCTCAATCCCTCCCTTTAGCATTACTTGGAATTAGAGTTAAACCTAGAATAAAAGGAAATTTGAGTCCCTTCAAAATCTTATATGGAAGGCCATAGCAATTTCTATTTAGTGGAGAGGACCTAACGCAGTTAGGATCAGAATATTTATATGCTTATATAACTGAACTTCAGAAACAATTAAATAAAGTACATACATTTGTTTTAGGGACCAGGGCTAGAGGGTTGGATCAACCAATCCACCCCTTTAAGCTCGGGGATTATATATATATAAAGACTTTTTCAGGACAACCCGTACAGGAAAAATGGAAGGAAAGTGGATGGGACCACACCAAGTATTACTGACAACACACACCGCCATTAAGATTAAGAAGCAAGCAGCTTGGATCCACAATTCAAGGGTGAAGAAGGCCCCGGCGAGGATATGGACCACCACTCCAATTGGACCAACAAAATTACGGTTTTCCAGATCCTAATGATTGCAGGGGTGCGGTTCTCGGATTTGGGGTGGGCAACTTGGGATGAGAACTTACACCTGACCTTAATACAAACAATTTCTCAAGTAACTAATAAGACGAACTGTTGGGTATGCACCCATCTGCCACAGCATGGGAATAAGGGTGTATCGTTAATTGGGATTCCCTTGCCTGCAAACTTATCTTGGACTAATTTGTGGGAAAACACATCTTGGGGTCGAAAATATTAAGCAGTTTTGGAACTAGAAGTGAGTAGCTTCTTGCCGTTAGAATCCTATTATGTATGTGTACAAAGGTGTAACCCGCCTAAGGGTATAGGAAAACAGCATTGTATAAATACGGATACTACTTATGTGGGAAATCAGACATCTTGTAATTGAACAATTGATATTAGTACGACTAGCGGCTGGGCAAATTCAACCAGCTGGACGGTTCCAGAAGGAAAAGGGTGGTATTGGCTATGCAATGATACAGCCCGTAAGGTCTTGCCTGAGAATTGGAAGGGAACTTGCACTCTTGGAGCGGTAGTCCCCAATATGACAGTACATGATGTAGTGCCTCGAGGTTACTTGAGAAATCATATCCGGAGAATCAGATGAAAAATTAACAATCCATTGGTAGAGAGACACACCCCTTTTCATAGTTTTGTGCAATGGTTTATCCCATGGTTAGGAGTGAGTGAATTGGAAAAGGCAATAGTTAATATTTCTGCAATTATAGAGAAGTTAGGAAACAAAATTCTGGATGCTATAAAGGCTCAACAAGAAGAGATATCTAGTTTATCACAGGTAGTATTCCAAAATCGGATGGCCCTAGACTTGTTACTGGCCACTCAAGGGGGAGTCTGTACAGTAATAAACACAAGTTGTTGTATGTATGTAGATCAGAGTGGAAGGATCTCTACCGACCTGGAAGAAATATGGAAGCAGACCAGGATCCTACATGAGATCAGTAAAGATGATCTTTCATGGAGTTTTAGTGAACTATGGAATAAGTTAACCTCCTGGTTGCCCAATTTCCAATGGTTGAAACAAGTATTCATTGCTCTAATCGTATTAGTAGTGTTAGGAATATTTGTGTGCATGTTGTTTAGATGCCTGCTTTGTTGTGTTACTGTAAATAAAGAAAGTATCTGATGCAAAAGAATTTGCATGGGAAAAGAAAAGGGGGGATTGATTAAGGAGGTATTGGGGAGGCAAGGACAATCCCCAGACAAGGACTGTATATCTCGAAACAAGACACTGGAACTCATGATAAGGAAGCGGCAGGCGGACAGAGAAACGAATGTAAGGACTATAACTCTCGAAACTGGACATTGGAATTCATTATAAAGATACAACAAACGGGAGAATTAGCAACAACCAGCTCTTGCAATTAAGAAACATGCCAATTCAGCAGATTCCTGACCAAAGGTGAAAAGTACACTGTGAGGAAGACTCGGGGTCTTCCTCCCAAAGACCCCTGCCCACGTCCCAAAGACCCCTGCCCACAATTCTTGGAAGGCTCTGCGCAGGAGCAAGGTGCCAAAAGGCTAATTAGCATGAGAAGCAAGGGAAGGCGGGGATAGGTAATGCATATGTATAGGTGCTTGTAGAATATTGATAGATTGATTGTATAAATTCAAGACTGCTTTCTGCTTTGGGTATGCACGATAGGTGGAGAGATCCCCCGTGCATCCAGCGCTGCAATAAAGAATATACCACTTAAAGGAATTTCGGCTTCGATCTTTGAATCAATTTGGCGACCCAGATGGGACAACCTCTCTACCGGACCGCAGGACCCGCTGGGAACAGGACTCCCTAGGGTACCCCCGGGATTTCCCGGAGGGACTCCTCGACTCACCGGATCACTGCGGAGGCAGACAAGGACCCCATCATTGTAAGTGAGTATATTCTCTATTCTGGTTTGGTTTTCTGGTAGACCGGTCATCTGGAACTGTCTGTAAGTCAGAAGGTGATCTTCTGCGAGGCAGTGTTTGGTATATACTTTGTGGTTAGCACCATAAGTACATGTTTGGGGACCTTAAGGAAGGAGCTCGCTTTAAGGTCCATCTGGAATTGTGTTGTCTATTTCGGTTTTCTGACTCATGGAGTATGGTATTTAACTCTGGTTATTGTTACTGCGATTTTGGCTATTTTCCTGGTGGTAATAGTAGGTTCGTGGCATTGTTATAAGAAAGATATCGTTACGGTGTTACACAGTTCGGTTTTCTGACTTATCGCATGTGGAATTTGACTCTGACTATTGTTACTGTGATTTTGGCAATATTGCTGGTAATAGTAGTTTTGTGGCATCGCTACTGAAAGATATTGCGTGCCCGTATTTTTGTGAGTGATACGTTTTGTGATACGCTTTTGTAAGTAACATGTGTATTCTGAAAGTGTAAACTGGAAACTGGGGGGGCAAACAAGCAGTGAAATTTTAAAGAAAAGTGTGTTAGGATGTGTTTTAAGTCACTGGAAGGATATTGGAGGATCTGCCGGTGGAAGTGTGAACAGGAAAACATTGATAAAATATCGTAATCAGTGGTGGCCGCTTTACAAGCTGGAATGTGGAGAAAAGTGGCCCCTAAATGGAACTTTAAACTATAATATTTTGCTACAGTTAATGTTGTTTTTTGAGAAGCAGAACAGGATGAAATGTTGTATACTGATGTTTCAGCATCTTGGTGGGAAAAGGTAGGGAATTAAGTTGGCCCCTGACTGAACCTTTGATGTTGGCATTAGAGAAGTACAGGCTGGAGAAAGATAAAGGAAGTGTTAAAAGGGTTGTTGAAAGTGTTAAAGGTGTTTGAAGTTGAATGAGCAGGGAAAGAGGATGTAGGAATGTTAATAGTTCTGCCTCTGCCCGAGGCAGAGATCTTAAAATCATGGGTGTTAGCCCTTTAGGGCAAAGGGACCATGATCGGTCCGAGAGAGTTGTCACAGAAACAGAAAAGCAGTCAACTCTTAAAACAACCTGAGTTCATGTGCGAGCTCAGATTGCTGATGGGACCGTTCAGGGAACTGTGGACAATTGCATTCCCCTGACCGACCCCCACTAAGACCCGAATCATCCTGAAAATTATGAACGGTTAAGTAAATACTAAAACCTGGATGAATTGGGAATTGAGAATATGCTTCCAACAAGGTCTAAAAGAAAGCCCTATGGAATTTTTGGACCAACTCTGAAATGTAATGAAAATAAATAAATAAATAAATAAATAAAACAAAACGGTTTGGACCTGGCTTTGGAGGACAAATTGACTAGCCTTTTCCTAGGGTAATCAACCCCTGATTTCAACAGGAATAACGGGGACCTGGGGAATCTACCCTAGCGGATCCTCCACTGGTTATAATGAAGCTAGGAGAGGAATGGAAGTGAAATTTCTTATTGCTATGGGGCAACGTATTCAGTTCTAAATCAAGCATTAATGCCTTCACAGAATTATTATGTTAGGGTAAAAGGTGTGTCGTGGTTTAACCCGGCCGGCAGCTAAACACCACGCAGCTGTTCGCTCCCCCTCCCCCTCCCTCTCTGGGACGGGGGAGAGAAATGGAAAGTGAAGCCTGTGAGTTGAGATAAAGACAGTTTAATAAGACAAAATAATAATAATAATAATAATAATAATAATAATAATAATAATAATAATAATAATAATAATAATAATAATAATACAATGATGATAATAGTACCACTAGTAATAATGTGTACAAACAAGTGATGCACAATGCAATTGCTCACCACCCGCTGACCGATGCCCAGCCTAACCCCGAGCAGTCCGGCCCCCTCCCCCTGGCTAGCCACCCCTATGTATTGTTTAGCCTGACGTCAGATGCTATGGAATACCCCTTTGGCTAGTTTGGGTCACCTGTCCTGGGTCTGTCCCCTCCCAGCTCTTACTGCACCCCCAGCCTGCCTGTTGGCAGGACAGAGCAAGAAGCTGAGATGTCCTTGGCTTGGTATAAGCATTGCTCTGCAACAATTGAAACATCGGGGTGTTACCAGCACTCTTCTCATCCTAAGCCAAAACATAGCATTCTCCCAGCTACTAGGAAGAAAATTAACTCTGTTCTAACTGAAACCAGGACAAGGTGTAACCGAAAAGGCTTATTTTTGTGAACCTTTGAAGTACAAGTTAGGGAAACAATGGGGCATACACAGATTTTTATCTATGCCTAGCTCCTCATGGGCACTCTTAGGTAGAGATTTATTAGAGCAAGTAGGAGCAGAAATTGTCTTTGAAAAAGGGAAAATGGAATTAAGAACAGGAGAAGAACAACTAATAAATGTGTTAAGCTTGGCACTAATACAAACTGACCCTAAAAGTGAAATACCTTTAGAGATCACAGATCAAGTATGTCCAGGAGTTTGGGCTACCGAAGTCCCTGGAAGAGCTAAAAATGTGACCTTAATAATTATTAAATTAAAGCCAGGAGAGAAACCCGTTAAGGTTAAGTAATATCCTTTGAGGATAGAAGATAGGAAAGGAATTAAAGAGATAATTGATCAATTTTTACAGTATGGATTATTGATTGAATGCGAATCAGAATACAATGCACCCATATAGCCAATTAAAAAGGCAGATGAAAAAGCTATAGGCTAGTTCAGGATTTGAGGGCCATAAATAAAATCACTGAGGATATACATCCAGTAGTGGCAAACCCTTATACTTTGCTGACTAAATTAAAGAATAGTCAAGTCTGGTTTACCGTACTGGATTTAAAAGATGCCTTCTTCTGCCTAGGCTTAGCCACAGAAAGCCAAAACCTATTCGCCTTTGAATGGGAAAATCCCGATTCGGGCAGAAAGACGCAGCTTACGTGGACATTACTACCTCAAGGATTCAAGAATAGCCCCACTATTTTTGGAAACCAATTAGCAAGGGAACTCGAAACATGGATACCTCCGGACACTGAAGGTGCTTTGTTACAATATGTAGATGATCTCTTAATAGCTACCGAGACTAAAGGGAGTTGTATTCAATGGACTATAAGTCGTCTTAATTTTCTGGGTTTAAATGGATATCAAGTCTCTTGACAGAAAGTCCAGCTGGCTCAACAAAGTGTGACCTATCTGGGATTTGACATTTCGGAAGGACAACGAGAACTAGGAACTGAACATAAGGAAGTCATTTGCCGGACTCCAGAACCTCAAATGGTAAAGGAGCTACAAAGCTTTTTAGGAATGACAGGTTGGTGTCGCCTTTGGATTTATAATTATGGACTATTGGTAAAGCCTCTATGTGAATTGATAAAGATTAACCAGTCAAAGTTAGTCTGGACTGGAGAAGCACAAAAAGTCTTTAAACAACTTAAACAAGAATTGATGATTTTGAAATATCAAGCAATATTGGTAGAACAGGACGACGTGGAAATTGTGATAATTCATACTGTGAATCTAGCCTCTTTTCTTAGTGATGCTCCGGCACAAGCTGTGATTCACGATTGTTTAGAAACTCTAGAGACTGTGTATTCCAGCCGACCAGACCTTAAGGAGGAGCCCATGGAAGATGCGGAAGACACTTGGTTCACGGATGGGAGCAGTTTTGTTACGCAAAGACAACGTAAAGCTGGATATGCTATAACAACTACTCGGCAGGTAATCGAGTCTAAGCCTTTACCCCCTGGAACATCAGCTCAAAAGGCAGAGATAGTTGCTCTCACGAGAGCATTGGAACTGGCAGCGGGAAAAAGGGTAAATATTTGGACAGATTCTAAATATACATTCGGCGTGGTACATGCTCATGGAGCAATTTGGAAAGAACATGGATTGCTGACCGCTCAGTGAAAACACAAAGTATGCTGAAGAAATTTTAAAATTGTTAGAGGCTGTAAAACAACCAGAAAAGGTAGCTATCATGCATTGTCAGGGACACCAAAAGGGGAACACCGATTTTGAAATTGGAAAATCGATTGGCAGAGGCTAAGCAGGCAGCTGAAATAACTGAGGTGAAGGCATTGTCTTTGATACCAGACGGTAAAATCCAAACTATATCCAAATTATACAAAAGAAGACTTAAAATTAATTGAAGATTTGAAAGGTAAAATGAAACCAGATGGATGAGTATATTTAAAAGATAACCACATAGTAATACCCTCTAGTTTGACATGGCCCATAGTTCTTACAGAACACAATAAAACGCACTGGGGAGCTGGCACACTGCATAAGAGCCCGAGTCAGACATTAGTGGGACGATATGATAAAACAAGTAACTCAACAATGTAGCATTTGCTTACACAATAACCCCAATACCAAGGATAGAATAAAATTTGTACCAATTTGTACCAATTTGTACCAATACCAAGGATAGAATAAAACCCAAAACGAGACACCAAAACACGTCAAAAACACCCCAAAAATAAAGGGATCACCCATAAACTGGAAGAAAATCCCCAAAAAGCACGGATCCAATCCCAAAACCACCCTAAACCTACCTGATGTTCTCCAAAACCCACAATTTACCATTTTCCACCACGATGACCAACGAGTACACAACAAAACCCAACGGAGACCCCCAAACACCTCAAAAATTTCCCAAAAAAGAACGGGACCACCCCAAGAAACAGAAGAAAACACCAAAAAACATGACTCTGCCCCAAAAGTCCCCCTAAACCTACCTGATGTTCTCCAAAACCCACAATTTACACTTTTTCACCATGATGACCACGGAAAATGCAACAAAACCGAAAGGAGAACCCAAAACACGTCCAAAACACCCCAAACAAGAACAGGATCACCCCCAAAACCAAAGAAAACCCCAAAAAGCACGGATCCAATCCCAAAACCACTCTAAACGTACCTGATGTTCTCCAAATCCAAATGTCCACTCCCAACCACCATAAAACCCATTAGGAACTCAACGAAACCCAACGGAAAACCCAAAACACGTCAAAAACACCCCCAAAAAATAACTGAATCAGAAGAAAAAACACCAAAAACTATGAATTTCCCCTCAAAACCACCCTAAACTCACCTGATCTTCTTCAAAACCCACAATCCACTCCCATTTCCCTTAAGGACCAACGAGAATCCAACTAAAACCCAACGGAGACCCCAAAACAAGTCAAAAACACCCCAAACAAGAACGGAATCACCCCCAAAACTGGAAGAAAATCCCCAAAAAACATAGATCCACCCCAAAACGACACTAAACCTACCTGATGTTCTCCAAAACACGCAAGTTAAACTTTTCCAACATGATGAAAAACAAGAACCCAACAAAACCCAACAGAGACCCCAAAACATGTCAAAAACACCCCAAAAAAGAACGGGATCACCCCCAAAACTGGAAGAAAATTCCCCCCCCAAAAATTTACAATTTTCACCATGATGACCAACATGAACCAAACGAAAACCCAAAACGAGACACCAAAACACGTCAAAAACACCCCAAAAAAGAAAGGGATCACCCCTAAACTGGAAGAAAATCCCCAAAAAGCACAGATCCAATTCCAAAACCAGCCTAAACCTACCTGATGTTCTCCAAAACCCACAAATTTACCCTTTTCCAACATGATGACCATGGAAAACCCAACGAAACCCAACGGAGAACCCAAAACACGTCCAAAACACCCCAAAAAAGAACGGGACTACCCCAAAAACAGAAGAAAACGCTAAAAAAAAACACAGAAGAATTCCCCCAAAGCCATAGATACACCACCCAAAAAAACTTAAAAACACCTGATATTCTCCAAAACCCACAATTTACACTTTTCCAACATGATGACCAACAAGAACCCAACAAAACCTAACGGAGACCCAAAAACACATCAAAAACACCCCAAAAAAGAACGGGATCACCCCCAAAAAAACAGAAAAAAAAAAAAACAAATACCATGAATCCACCCCAAAAGTCCCCCTAAACCTACCTGATGTTCTCCAAAACCCACAATTTACACTTTTCCACCATGATGCCAACGGAAAACCCAACGAAACCAAACGGTTTTAAGAAAATTAAGCAAAAGAATTTTCATAGTGTCTAGGCAAGCATTATGCAGCTCCTTACTTCAGCAGGGAGCTTTCGCAACTCCCGCTCCTCAAACAGAACTCCTTGTTTTTATAATACAAAAGACAATGAGCAAACATTTATGGTTTATTACCCTAAGTTTTTGGGTTAGGGTTTTTTGCGTCTTAATGTTTTGGGGTTAGGGTTTGGAGCGCCCTAAGTTTTTGGGCTAGGGCTTTGAGCATTCCTAACGTTTTGGGTTGGGTTTGGGTTTTGAGCATCCTAAGATTTTGGGTTGGGGGTTTTAGGCATAGGTCTTCAGGGGTTTAGTGTGGTAAATAGTTTGGGTTAGGTCTGTAGGGGTTTCGAGGTTTTTTTGGATGTTAGGGCTTGAGGCTTTTTTTGTAAGGGCGGTGAGGGTTCCAGTGAGTGCTGGTAAATGCAGTTCTCGAGCACTCGGCCTGTGATTGGCCATGCTGGCTGTGCGGGGAATGCTGGTAGGTGTAGTTTTCCGGCACTGGGAGGCCATGTTGTGTGCCCAGAGCATGCCGGGAGATGTAGTTCTCGGGACTCCGGACTTCCGGGAGGCCATGTTGCGTACCCAGAGTATGCCGGGAAATGTAGTTTTCGGATTCGGGACTTCCGGGAGGCCATGTTGAATGCCCAGAGCATACCGGGAGATGTAGTTCTCGGGAACTAGGGTTAGGGTTAGGGGCTAGGGCTGGGGCTAGAGTTAGGGTTTCGGGTGAGGGTTGGGGTTGGGGGTTATTGTTAGGGTTAGTGGTTTAGGGTTAGGCTTAGAGGGTTATGGTTAGGGATAGGTTAGGGGTAGGTTTAGAGGGTTAGGGTAAGGGTTAGGGGTTAGGACTGTTGTTAGGCTTAGGGTAAGGGTTAGGGTGAGAGTATTAGGGTTAGGGTTCGGGTTCAGATTAGGGTAAGGGTAAGGGTTAGGGCAAAGGTAAGTGTTAGGGTAAGGCTAAGGGTAAGGCTTAGGGTGAGGATAAGGTTTAGGGAAAGGGTTAGGTTTAGGGTAAGGGTTGGGGTAAGGGTTAGGGTAAGGGTAAGGATTAGGGTTAGGTTTAGGGTAAGAATAAGGGTAAGCTAATGGTTAGGATAAGGGTAAGGGTTAGGGTAAAGGTTTTCATTTGTTAAAGCTGAAACGCAGTATGCAATCTGGGACGTCACAGCCAGAGCTGCCTATGGCAAGGTGAGAGAGGAAAAGATGGAGCAGATGTTCTACTCCTAGTTTTTTCTTTATACGTAAATACAAGTTTGAGCTAATTCCAGTTGGAAGAGTTCCAATTACTTGCTTGGTCATAATGTCTTTTAATATTGAAAGCTGCAGCAAAAGCATGGGGATTTTTGCTTCTAGAAACACCCTAGTTCTCTTGTCTGCACTATGCATGCTTTTGAGCTAAAACTGATTAAAAAATAAAAAGAAAAATCACACACGCACACAAAAAAAAAAAAAAAAAAACACCACAGCTGCTGCTGCTGCTCTCTTCCTACTTCCTTGTGCTTTGCCCCTACCCTTCCCAGGTGATTGGATTTGGGTGCTAGTCGGGGCCAAATGGTATGTGAGTCCCAGGCATCCCCTCAGAGAGCTCATTCTGCTTGGGCTGCTCTTTGGGGTGTTTGTTTTTCCTTCGGTCAGTTGCAGGCTTCTTCAGGTGGATGAGAGTTTATGGACTGATGCGTTTCCAAGTAGCGAGGGGTACGCACATCTTTTTGAGGTAACAGCTAGTAGGATCTGTTAGAATAAACTAATGTAGTATTGATGCCTTTATTGCATGCAGTTCTTTATCAGGTGAGTAACTGTTGCGAGTAACTGAAGTCAATGTTACTTGGTGTGTTTGCTATGCAGTGCCTGTGCGGACTATTGCACGAGACACAGCTTTCTGACATCTGGCCCAGCAACTACTAAATAAGGGGAGGGGAGAAGCTGAAGAACGACCAAAGGACAAAGCCTGGGAGGAAGACTACGAGCCTTCAGTACGAGCGGCCCCCAGAGGGACCACCGGAGACTGATAACGCCTGCACCAGTGGGAGGGTTTGGATTCTGGGAACTAATTAGAATAACCCTGCCTTTTGTAGAAGTAGTAATGAATATGTATTAGCCTAGCAGCATAAAAACCAGCCGCCTGATGTAACTTGTGTGTGTCTTGGTGGAGCAGAGACTCCTGGCGCACCCAGCGCTGCTTGCTTACCTCTATTCCTTTAATAAATCATAAACATTAATTGTAAGCCTATTTGGGACTCGGTCATTTATTACAAGTGGGACCTCCCGATGGGTGGAAGCTGTCGGGATAGCTCGGGATGCTGAAGCGTGGTGCTGCAAGGAGGTTGGTGGTCGGTGGCGCCCTGGGGCAGGCCGAATTGGGAGGGGGCGAGGCGGCGGGTGGTCGGTGGCTTCTGTGGAAAAGGCGCTTGTATGGGGGGGCTGCGCATTCAGAGGAACCTTGACAGGCTGCAGATAGGGGCAGGCAGGAACCTTTTGAAGTTCAGGAGAGGGAAATGCCAAGCCCTACCCCTAGGGAGAAACACCTCTGTTTACCAGCACTGGCTAGCTCGATACTGAATAAGCATTTCTTCATGGAAGGGGTGCTTTGCTATTAGAACAGGCTGCCCGGGGAAGTGGTAAGAGACCCGATCCTTAAAAGTATTGAAGAGACATGTGGACATAGCCCGGGAGTCCGGCCTCCGGCAGGGCGGGAGCTAGCTCTTCCGAGCCCCTGTGCTCCGGTCTTGTGCGACGCGTTTGCAAGCAGCACCGGGTGCCGGGTCCGACATCGGACGGTTCGGGGACGGCGATTCCGGGGCCGTCGGCTAGCGGGGGCCGGCTATGTCGTGTCCCGGGGATCCGACTTCAGGGGGCGTGGGGGCCGGCCGTGCAGTGAAGCGGGGGGCTGGCGTCCGCCGGCTTTCCAGAGAGCGGGCTTTCGGTCCCGTGCGGTTCGGTGGCCGGCCGTCCCGAAACGCTGGGCACCGGTCTTGTGCTAGACTCAGCGGGCTCCGGGGCCGAACTCGGCTTCTCGGGGCCGGCGGTCGCGGTGTCCAGGTGTCCCGCCTCGGGCGGCGCGGGGCCGGCTGTCCCTAGCAGCTGGGCTCCCAAGAGCTTCTGGGCTCCCAAGCGTCGCCCAAGCCCGGATCCCAGAGAATCGGGACGGCCGGCCGCACCGCTGCGACTAGCACAAGCGTCTCCCGACAACGGAGCCCAGGGGCTTGCGAGGGTCAGATTCCGCGCCCCGGGATAGAGAAACGGGGAGCGCGGGTCGGCCGGCCGCAGCTTCGCACGGGACCGAACCCCCTGTCTCCGGCACGGCCAGACCCCGAGCCGGCAGACAGCAGCCTCCCGCTTCACGGCACAGTCGGCCCCCAACCCGCCCGAGTTCTGATCGCCGGGACACGGGACAGCCGGCCGCGCCGCCCGAGGCCGGACACCTGGAGCCCGGGACCGCCGTCCCTGACAAAGCCAAAGTCGGACCCGGACCCCGCTGCGGCTAGCACACGCGTCGCCCAGGACCGCAGCCTAGGACCTCGGGACGGTCGCATCCCGCGCCTCCGGCAGGAGCTACCCGGGAGGGCAGGACGGCCTGCCGCAGCTCCGCAAGAGACCGAACCTGCTGGATTCCGGGACGGCCACAGCCCGAGCCGGTGGGCAGCAGCCTCCCGCTTCACGGCTCGGCAGGCACCCACGTCGCCCGACTTCGGACCCACGGGACAGCCGGCACCCGCGCCGCCGGAGGCCGGACACACGGGCCTCGGCATCGCCGTCCCCGAACCGCACGAAGTCACACACGGTCTCCGGTGCGTCCAGCACACGCATCGCAAAGACCGGAGCCCAGATTATAGGATCAGCCAGCCCCGCGCCGCCCGAGGAAGGACCGGGAACCCGGTGCGCTTGGCACATGCGTCGCCCAAGAACGGCACCCAGGGCCGCGGGATGGTCGTGCGTCACGCAGCCCGAGTTCAGACCCCCGGAACACGGGACAGCCGGCACCCGTGCCTGGCTCTTAGGGACTTGGAAAGAGTCCTGATGCTGTGCCAGCACTATGCAGCAATAGGCACAACACTGGAGTGATTTCAGTGTTGTTCCAGCTACGAATGCAGAGTACAGCACTGTGCGGGCTGCTACAGGGAAACGGTGACTCCAGCTCAGACAGACGCAACACAACTTCCACCCCTTATTCCATAACATTTGTGTCACAATCATGTACAGTTTAGTATATAGATGGTCTCATCACCATAGTTTTCTGTCCATTGAAGCATTTTTATGTCTGTACTTCTCTTTATTCTATAGGTCTTTTCCCAAAATGCTCATAAAAACTGTTGTTGGTTTCACCGTCATCTGTCAAAGTGGTCACTCAGGGCAGGCGAAGTTGGTTTTCTTGACACCAGCACCAGTTTAGCTCACATCACTGTTGCACTTGCCTGGTTCCTTGCAAAGTTGACCTTTCATTGGTTCTGCAGTGTCCTCCTACAACACATAACTTGGATGACAGATTAATTTTCTCCCAGTGTTAAATCTCCTTGAGGCACACACTTGATATCCCCATCTTTCTGCATCACCCACCAGGTATACCCTGGACCTTGGGCAAAGACAATCCCACGAGTGGGTTTGCCTTTTCCCATGGCAGGGGCAACCCACACCGCCTTCCCCATCCACTTCCCCACATGCACTACAGTGACTTTAGCTTCTCCCACAGTGTGTAGGGGTTTTGTTTCAGCAGGACCAGCACGGCTTTCAGACCCCCTGTTGTTAACTAACCAAGTGGCCTCTGGTAGGTTTATATCCTAATGTTTCCATGTCGCAGCACCCAATGCTCGCAGCATAGTTTTTAACAGTCCATTGTACCTCTCAATCTTCCCAGAGGCTTGTGGGATCCCAGCTGCTTGGCTTCGTTGCCTTCTAGCTGTTGGGTATTGGCCCCACTATCCCAGTGTCAAAGCAGCCAAGTGAGGATGTGCTCACCTGGACGGCGACTGAAGGCTTTTCGTATTTCTCGCAGCTCACTCAAGGATAGAGACCGAGTAGTTTCTGATTCATCTATGATTTCAATCTCTTCTTCATGATGTTGCCGTGATAACGCTGCTTTAGAGCCGCTTGCCTTTTCCTCTTCTCCCTCATCCATAGGAGGCGCTCCTTCCCTTACTAAACGACCTGATCTCCGTTTCCACTGTTTTGTCTTTACTACGGGGGCGACTGATACCAAAGATGGTCGGTCCTCTGGGGTGGTCACAGTGTGTGCTGTCTCATCATCAAATTCAAGAACCTCCCTATCCCCTTGAGGGTGCTGGGCAATGTTAATTGACATCTGATAGGCGTAAGCCAGACCCCAGCAGAGTGCAGCCAGCTGGTGGAGTTCTCTAGTATTGCCAGGGTCAGGGCATACATCTTTCAAACATTCTACCAACTTTCTTGGATTTTGTACTTGTTCAGGGGTGAAATTTAGAACCATTGGAGGAGAAAACCGTGATAGGTACCTGCCCAAATCCCCCCACACACCTTGCCACCCACAACTTTGTCTGGGGACAGGTCCTTGGATAATATTCTTAATAAACTGCTTTGCCTTGGGGAAGAAGACAAACACTACACCTAGTAAGAGGAGGATAATATCTCACCAGGGGTATCCAAGATACTGGAAGGCTGCTGTAATTAGCCCACAGGGAGAAAAGTAGAAGACAACACACCCGATATTATTAACTGATTGACTGCTGGGGGCATAAAAGAAGGCACTGTAATTCTTAATATTGTCAACAATATAATCTCCAGGAGACCAGGAGGATAACAATGCCGGGCTTGAATACCAAACCAAACTGAAGGCCAGTATGTTACAGCACAACATGTTAAAAAAACAAGCACAGACTTCAACATTTTCTCCGATCGGATGTAAAGGAAAAAAAAAAACAGAGAGTGGGCTACATACAACATATCCACACAGAAAAGTATTACCAGAAAACCGAGCATTATGACAACCAATATGTTAGTTGTAAATACTTCAATCAATACTACTGTTATCTCAACCCTCGAGCCCCACGTTGGGCGCCAAAAAGGACAGTGGTGGTTTTACTCAGGTGGGCAGCCGAGCTCCACCACAACCGCTCCCTCACTCCCCCTCTCCTCAAAGAGGGAGGGGGAGAAAATACAACACAATCCCGGGGCACGGGATTCTGTCCTCCGGTGGCGCGGGTGCCAGTTGTCCTGTGTTCCGGGGATCCGAACTCGAGCTGCGTGACGCACGGCCATCCCGCGGCCCTGGGTGCCGTTCTTGGGCGACGCATGTGCCAAGCGCACCGGGTTCCCGGTCCTTCCTCGGGCGGCGCGGGGCTGGCTGATCCTATAATCTGGGCTCCGGTCTTTGCGATGCGTGTGCTGGACGCACCGGAGACCGTGTGTGACTTCGTGCGGTTCGGGGACGGCGATGCCGAGGCCCGTGTGTCCGGCCTCCGGCGGCGCGGGTGCCGGCTGTCCCGTGGGTCCGAAGTCGGGCGACGTGGGTGCCTGCCGAGCCGTGAAGCGGGAGGCTGCTGCCCACCGGCTCGGGCTGTGGCCGTCCCGGAATCCAGCAGGTTCGGTCTCTTGCGGAGCTGCGGCAGGCCGTCCTGCCCTCCCGGGTAGCTCCTGCCGGAGGCGCGGGATGCGACCGTCCCGAGGTCCTAGGCTGCGGTCCTGGGCGACGCGTGTGCTAGCCGCAGCGGGGTCCGGGTCCGACTTTGGCTTTGTCAGGGACGGCGGTCCCGGGCTCCAGGTGTCCGGCCTCGGGCGGCGCGGCCGGCTGTCCCGTGTCCCGGCGATCAGAACTCGGGCGGGTTGGGGGCCGACTGTGCCGTGAAGCGGGAGGCTGCTGTCTGCCGGCTCGGGGTCTGGCCGTGCCGGAGACAGGGGGTTCGGTCCCGTGCGAAGCTGCGGCCGGCCGACCCGCGCTCCCCGTTTCTCTATCCCGGGGCGCGGAATCTGACCCTCGCAAGCCCCTGGGCTCCGTTGTCGGGAGACGCTTGTGCTAGTCGCAGCGGTGCGGCCGGCCGTCCCGATTCTCTGGGATCCGGGCTTGGGCGACGCTTGGGAGCCCAGAAGCTCTTGGGAGCCCAGCTGCTAGGGACAGCCGGCCCCGCGCCGCCCGAGGCGGGACACCTGGACACCGCGACCGCCGGCCCCGAGAAGCCGAGTTCGGCCCCGGAGCCCGCTGAGTCTAGCACAAGACCGGTGCCCAGCGTTTCGGGACGGCCGGCCACCGAACCGCACGGGACCGAAAGCCCGCTCTCTGGAAAGCCGGCGGACGCCAGCCCCCCGCTTCACTGCACGGCCGGCCCCCACGCCCCCTGAAGTCGGATCCCCGGGACACGACATAGCCGGCCCCCGCTAGCCGACGGCCCCGGAATCGCCGTCCCCGAACCGTCCGATGTCGGACCCGGCACCCGGTGCTGCTTGCAAACGCGTCGCACAAGACCGGAGCACAGGGGCTCGGAAGAGCTAGCTCCCGCCCTGCCGGAGGCCGGACTCCCGGGCTATGTCCACATGTCTCTTCAATACTTTTAAGGATCGGGTCTCTTACCACTTCCCCGGGCAGCCTGTTCTAATAGCAAAGCACCCCTTCCATGAAGAAATGCTTATTCAGTATCGAGCTAGCCAGTGCTGGTAAACAGAGGTGTTTCTCCCTAGGGGTAGGGCTTGGCATTTCCCTCTCCTGAACTTCAAAAGGTTCCTGCCTGCCCCTATCTGCAGCCTGTCAAGGTTCCTCTGAATGCGCAGCCCCCCCATACAAGCGCCTTTTCCACAGAAGCCACCGACCACCCGCCGCCTCGCCCCCTCCCAATTCGGCCTGCCCCAGGGCGCCACCGACCACCAACCTCCTTGCAGCACCACGCCTCAGCATCCCGAGCTATCCCGACAGCTTCCACCCATCGGGAGGTCCCACTTGTAATAAATGACCGAGTCCCAAATAGGCTTACAATTAATGTTTATGATTTATTAAAGGAATAGAGGTAAGCAAGCAGCGCTGGGTGCGCCAGGAGTCTCTGCTCCACCAAGACGCACACAAGTTACATCAGTCGGCTGGTTTCTATGCTGCTAGGCTAATACATATTCATTACTACTTCTACAAAAGGCAGGGTTATTCTAATTAGTTCCCAGAATCCAAACCCTCCCACTGGTGCAGGCGTTATCAGTCTCCGGTGGTCCCTCTGGGGGCCGCTCGTACTGAAGGCTCGTAGTCTTCCTCCCAGGCTTTGTCCTTTGGTCGTTCTTCAGCTTCTCCCCTCCCCTTATTTAGTAGTTGCTGGGCCAGATGTCAGAAAGCTGTGTCTCGTGCAATAGTCCGCACAGGCACTGCATAGCAAACACACCAAGTAACATTGACTTCAGTTACTCGCAACAGTTACTCACCTGATAAAGAACTGCATGCAATAAAGGCATCAATACTACATTAGTTTATTCTAACAGATCCTACTAGCTGTTACCTCAAAAAGATGTGCGTACCCCTCGCTACTTGGAAACGCATCAGTCCATAAACTCTCATCCACCTGAAGAAGCCTGCAACTGACCGAAGGAAAAACAAACACCCCAAAGAGCAGCCCAAGCAGAATGAGCTCTCTGAGGGGATGCCTGGGACTCACATACCATTTGGCCCCGACTAGCACCCAGACCCAATCACCTGGGAAGGGTAGGGGCAAAGCACAAGGAAGTAGGAAGAGAGCAGCAGCAGCAGCTGTGGTGTTTTTTTTTTTTTTTTTGTGTGCGTGTGTGATTTTTCTTTTTATTTTTTAATCAGTTTTAGCTCAAAAGCATGCATAGTGCAGACAAGAGAACTAGGGTGTTTCTAGAAGCAAAAATCCCCATGCTTTTGCTGCAGCTTTCAATATTAAAAGACATTATGACCAAGCAAGTAATTGGAACTCTTCCAACTGGAATTAGCTCAAACTTGTATTTACGTATAAAGAAAAAACTAGGAGTAGAACATCTGCTCCATCTTTTCCTCTCTCACCTTGCCATAGGCAGCTCTGGCTGTGACGTCCCAGATTGCATACTGCGTTTCAGCTTTAACAAATGAAAACCTTTACCCTAACCCTTACCCTTATCCTAACCATTAGCTTACCCTTATTCTTACCCTAAACCTAACCCTAATCCTTACCCTTACCCTAACCCTTACCCCAACCCTTACCCTAAACCTAACCCTTTCCCTAAACCTTATCCTCACCCTAAGCCTTACCCTTAGCCTTACCCTAACACTTACCTTTGCCCTAACCCTTACCCTTACCCTAATCTGAACCCGAACCCTAACCCTAATACTCTCACCCTAACCCTTACCCTAAGCCTAACAACAGTCCTAACCCCTAACCCTTACCCTAACCCTCTAAACCTACCCCTAACCTATCCCTAACCATAACCCTCTAAGCCTAACCCTAAACCACTAACCCTAACAATAACCCCCAACCCCAACCCTCACCCGAAACCCTAACTCTAGCCCCAGCCCTAGCCCCTAACCCTAACCCTAGTTCCCGAGAACTACATCTCCCGGTATGCTCTGGGCATTCAACATGGCCTCCCGGAAGTCCCGAATCCGAAAACTACATTTCCCGGCATACTCTGGGTACGCAACATGGCCTCCCGGAAGTCCGGAGTCCCGAGAACTACATCTCCCGGCATGCTCTGGGCACACAACATGGCCTCCCAGTGCCGGAAAACTACACCTACCAGCATTCCCCGCACAGCCAGCATGGCCAATCACAGGCCGAGTGCTCGAGAACTGCATTTACCAGCACTCACTGGAACCCTCACCGCCCTTACAAAAAAAGCCTCAAGCCCTAACATCCAAAAAAACCTCGAAACCCCTACAGACCTAACCCAAACTATTTACCACACTAAACCCCTGAAGACCTATGCCTAAAACCCCCAACCCAAAATCTTAGGATGCTCAAAACCCAAACCCAACCCAAAACGTTAGGAATGCTCAAAGCCCTAGCCCAAAAACTTAGGGCGCTCCAAACCCTAACCCCAAAACATTAAGACGCAAAAAACCCTAACCCAAAAACTTAGGGTAATAAACCATAAATGTTTGCTCATTGTCTTTTGTATTATAAAAACAAGGAGTTCTGTTTGAGGAGCGGGAGTTGCGAAAGCTCCCTGCTGAAGTAAGGAGCTGCATAATGCTTGCCTAGACACTATGAAAATTCTTTTGCTTAATTTTCTTAAAACCGTTTGGTTTCGTTGGGTTTTCCGTTGGCATCATGGTGGAAAAGTGTAAATTGTGGGTTTTGGAGAACATCAGGTAGGTTTAGGGGGACTTTTGGGGTGGATTCATGGTATTTGTTTTTTTTTTTTTCTGTTTTTTTGGGGGTGATCCCGTTCTTTTTTGGGGTGTTTTTGATGTGTTTTTGGGTCTCCGTTAGGTTTTGTTGGGTTCTTGTTGGTCATCATGTTGGAAAAGTGTAAATTGTGGGTTTTGGAGAATATCAGGTGTTTTTAAGTTTTTTTGGGTGGTGTATCTATGGCTTTGGGGGAATTCTTCTGTTTTTTTTTTTAGCGTTTTCTTCTGTTTTTGGGGTAGTCCCGTTCTTTTTTGGGGTGTTTTGGACGTGTTTTGGGTTCTCCGTTGGGTTTCGTTGGGTTTTCCATGGTCATCATGTTGGAAAAGGGTAAATTTGTGGGTTTTGGAGAACATCAGGTAGGTTTAGGCTGGTTTTGGAATTGGATCTGTGCTTTTTGGGGATTTTCTTCCAGTTTAGGGGTGATCCCTTTCTTTTTTGGGGTGTTTTTGACGTGTTTTGGTGTCTCGTTTTGGGTTTTCGTTTGGTTCATGTTGGTCATCATGGTGAAAATTGTAAATTTTTGGGGGGGGAATTTTCTTCCAGTTTTGGGGGTGATCCCGTTCTTTTTTGGGGTGTTTTTGACATGTTTTGGGGTCTCCGTTGGGTTTTGTTGGGTTCTTGTTTTTCATCATGTTGGAAAAGTTTAACTTGCGTGTTTTGGAGAACATCAGGTAGGTTTAGTGTCGTTTTGGGGTGGATCTATGTTTTTTGGGGATTTTCTTCCAGTTTTGGGGGTGATTCCGTTCTTGTTTGGGGTGTTTTTGACTTGTTTTGGGGTCTCCGTTGGGTTTTAGTTGGATTCTCGTTGGTCCTTAAGGGAAATGGGAGTGGATTGTGGGTTTTGAAGAAGATCAGGTGAGTTTAGGGTGGTTTTGCGGGGAAATTCATAGTTTTTGGTGTTTTTTCTTCTGATTCAGTTATTTTTTGGGGGTGTTTTTGACGTGTTTTGGGTTTTCCGTTGGGTTTCGTTGAGTTCCTAATGGGTTTTATGGTGGTTGGGAGTGGACATTTGGATTTGGAGAACATCAGGTACGTTTAGAGTGGTTTTGGGATTGGATCCGTGCTTTTTGGGGTTTTCTTTGGTTTTGGGGGTGATCCTGTTCTTGTTTGGGGTGTTTTTGACGTGTTTTGGGTTCTCCTTTCGGTTTTGTTGCATTTTCCGTGGTCATCATGGTGAAAAAGTGTAAATTGTGGGTTTTGGAGAACATCAGGTAGATTTAGGGTGTTTTTGGGGTGGATCTATGGTTTTGGGGGTTTTGTTCCAGTTTTGGGGTGATCGAATTCATTTTTGGGGTGTTTCTGACGTGTTTTGGGTTCTTCGTTGGGTTTCGTTGCGTTTTCCGTGGTCATCATGGTGGAAAAGTGTAAATGTGGGTTTTGGAGAACATCAGGTAGATTTAGGGTGTTTTTGGGGTGGATCTATGGTTTTGGGGGTTTTGTTCCAGTTTTGGGGTGATCGAATTCATTTTTGGGGTGTTTCTGACGTGTTTTGGGTTCTTCGTTGGGTTTCGTTGGGTTTTCCGTTGTCATCATGGTGTAAAAGTGTAAATTGTGGGTTTTGGAGAACATCAGGTAGGTTTAGGGGGACTTTTGGGGTGGATTCATGATATATGGGGTTTTCTTCTGTTTTTTTTTTTTTTTTTTTTTTTGGGGGGGGGTGATCCAATTCATTTTGGGGGTGTTTTTGACGTGTTTTGGGGTCTCCATTGGGTTTCGTTGCGTTTTCCGTGGTCATCATGGTGGAAAAGGGTAAATTGTTGGTTTTGGAGAACATCAGGTAGGTTTAGGTTGGTTTTGGGATTGGATCTCTGGTTTTGGGGGATTTTCTTTTGTTTTTGGGGGTGATCCCGTTCTTTTTTGGGGTGTTTTTGACGTGTTTTGGGGTCTCTGTTGGTATTCCTTGGGTTTTCCGTGGTCATGGTGGTGGAAAATTGTAAATTGTGTGTTTTGGAGAACTTCAGGTAGGTTTAGGGGAATTTTGGGGTGGATTCATGGTATTTGGTCTTTTCTTCTGTTTCTTGGGGTGATCCTGTTCTTTTTTGGGGTGTTTATGACGTGTTTTGGGGTCTCCGTTGGGTTTTAGTTGGGTTCTTGTTGGTCATCATGGTGAAAAAGTGTAAATTGTGGCTTTTGGAGAACATCAGGTAGGTTTAGGGTGGTTTTGGGATTGGATCCGTGCTTTTTGGGGATTTTCTTCCAGTTTAGGGGTGATCCCTTTATTTTTGGGGTGTTTTTGACGTGTTTTGGTGTCTCGTTTTGGGTTTTCGTTTGGTTCATGTTGGTCATCCTGGTGAAAAAGTGTAAATTGTGGTTTTTGGAGAACATCAGGTAGGTTTAGGGGGACTTTTGGTGTGGATCTATGGCTTTTGGGGTTTTCTTTCGTTTTTAGGGTTTATCCCGTTCTTGTTTTGGGTGTTTTTGACTTCTTTTGTGGTCTCCGTTGGGTTTCGTTGGGTTTTCCATGGTCATCATGTTGGAAAATTGTAAATTGTGGGTTTTGGAGATCATCAGGTAGGTTTAGGGTGGTTTTGGGGTGGATCTATGATTTTGAAGGATTTTCTTCCAATTTTGGGGGTGATCCCTTTTTTTTTTTTTTTTCTTTTTTTTTTTTTTTTTTTTGACGTGTTTTGTGGTCTCCGTTGGGTTTCGTTGGGTTTTCCATGGTCATCAATGTGGAAAAGTGTAAATTGTGGGTTTTGGAGAACTTCAGGTTGGTTTAGGGGGATTTTTGGTGTGGATCTATGGCTTTTGGGGTTTTCTTTCGTTGTTGGGGTTGAACCAGTTCTTTTTTGGGGTGTTTTTGACGTTTTTGGGGTCTCCGTTGGGTTTTGTTGGGTTCTCGTTGGTCGTTAAGCTAAATGGGAGTGGATTGTGGGTTTTGAAGAAGATCAGGTGAGTTTAGGGTGATTTGGGAGGGAAATGCATAGTTTTGTTTTTTTTTTTTCTTCTGATCCCGTTCTTTTTTGGGGTGTTTTTGACGTGTTTTGGGGTTTCCGTTGCGTTTTGTTGAGTTCCTAATGGGTTTTATGGTGGGTGGGAGTGGATTTTGGGATTTGGAGAAGATCAGGTAGGTTTAAGGGTTTTCTTGGGGTTAAATCACGTATTTTCTTCTGATCCGGTTTGCTTTTGGGGTGTTTTTGAGGTGTTTTGGGGTTTCTGTTGCGTTTTGTTGAGTTCCTAATGGGTTTTATGGTGGTTGGGAGTGGACTTTGGGATTTGGAGAAGATCAGGTAGGTTTAGGGTGGTTTTGGGATTGGATCCATGCTTTTTGGGGATTTTCTTCCAGTTTTGGGGGTTATCCCGTTCTTTTTTGGGGTGTTTTTGACATGTTTTGATGTCTCTGTTGGGTTTTGTTGGGTTTTCTGTTGGCATCTTGGTGGAAAAGGGTAAATTGTGGGTTTTGGAGAACTTCAGGTAGGTTTAGGGGGACTTTTGGGGTGGATTCATGGTATTTGGGGTTTTCTTCTGTTTTTTGGGGTGATCCTGTTCTTTTTTGGGGTGTTTTTGACGTGTTTTGGGGTTGTCTGTTGGGTTTTGTTGGGTTCTCGTTGGTCATCATTGTGAAAAAGGGTAAATTGTGGGTTTTGGAGAACATCAGGTAGGCTTAGGGGGACTTTTGGGGTGGATCTATGGCATTTGGGTTTTTCTTCTGTTTTTGGGGGAGATCCTGTTCTTTTTTGTTTTTTTTTTTTTTTTTTTTTTTTGACATGTTTTTTGTCTCCATTGGGTTTCGTTGGGTTTTCCATGGTCATCATGGTGGAAAAGGGTAAATTTGTGGGTTTTGGAGAACATCAGGTAGGTTTAGGCTGGTTTTGGGATTGGATCTGTGCTTTTTGGGGATTTTCTTCCAGTTTAGGGGTGATCCCTTTCTTTTTTGGGGTGTTTTTGACGTGTTTTGGTGTCTCCTTTTGGGTTTTGTTGGGTTCATGTTGGTCATCATTGTGAAAAAGGGTAAATTGTGGGTTTTGGAGAACATCAGGTAGGCTTAGGGGGACTTTTGGGGTGGATCTATGGCATTTGGGTTTTTCTTCTGTTTTTGGGGGAGATCCTGTTCTTTTTTTTTTTTTTTTTTTTTGACATGTTTTTTGTCTCCATTGGGTTTCGTTGGGTTTTCCATGGTCATCATGGTGGAAAAGGGTAAATTTGTGGGTTTTGGAGAACATCAGGTAGGTTTAGGCTGGTTTTGGGATTGGATCTGTGCTTTTTGGGGATTTTCTTCCAGTTTAGGGGTGATCCCTTTCTTTTTTGGGGTGTTTTTGACGTGTTTTGGTGTCTCGTTTTGGGTTTTCGTTTGGTTCATGTTGGTCATCATGGTGAAAATTGTAAATTTTTGGGGGGGGAATTTTCTTCCAGTTTTGGGGGTGATCCCGTTCTTTTTTGGGGTGTTTTTGACATGTTTTGGGGTCTCTGTTGGGTTTTGTTGGGTTCTTGTTTTTCATCATGTTGGAAAAGTTTAACTTGCGTGTTTTGGAGAACATCAGGTAGGTTTAATGTGGTTTTGGGGTGGATCTATGTTTTTTGGGGATTTTCTTCCAGTTTTGGGGGTGATTCCGTTCTTGTTTGGGGTGTTTTTGACTTGTTTTGGGGTCTCCGTTGGGTTTTAGTTGGATTCTCGTTGGTCCTTAAGGGAAATGGGAGTGGATTGTGGGTTTTGAAGAAGATCAGGTGAGTTTAGGGTGGTTTTGCGGGGAAATTCATAGTTTTTGGTGTTTTTTCTTCTGATTCAGTTATTTTTTGGGGTGTTTTTGACGTGTTTTGGGGTCTCCGTTGGTTTTTGTTGGGTTCTTGTTGTTCATCATGGTGAAAACGGGTAAATTGTGGGTATTGGAGAACATCAGGTAGGTTTAGGGGGACTTTTGGGGTGGATCAACGGCTTTTAGGGTTTTCTTTCGGTTTTGGGGGTGATCCCGCTTTTTTTTTTTTTGTGGTGTTTTTGACGTGTTTTGGGGTTTCCGTTGCGTTTTGTTGATTTCCTAATGTGTTTTAAGTTTGTTGGGAGTGGACTTTGGGATTTGGAGAACATCAGGTAGGTTTAGTGTGTTTTTGGGGTGGATCTATGTTTTTTTGGGGTTTTCTTTCTTTTTTAGGGGTTATCCTGTTCTTGTTTGGGGTGTTTTTGACTTGTTTTGGGGTCTCCGTTGGGTTTTAGTTGGATTCTCGTTGGTCGTTAAGGGAAATGGGAGTGGATTGTGGGTTTTGAAGAAGATCAGGTGAGTTTAGGGTGGTTTTGCGGGGAAATTCATAGTTTTTGGTGTTTTTTCTTCTGATTCAGTTATTTTTTGGGGTGTTTTTGACGTGTTTTGGGGTTTCTGTTGGGTTTCGTTGAGTTCCTAATGGGTTTTATGGTGGTTGGGAGTGGACATTTGGATTTGGAGAACATCAGGTACGTTTAGAGTGGTTTTGGGATTGGATCCGTGCTTTTTGGGGTTTTCTTTGGTTTTGGGGGTGATCCTATTCTTGTTTGGGGTGTTTTGGACGTGTTTTGGGTTCTCCGTTGGGTTTCGTTGCGTTTTCCGTGGTCATCATGGTGGAAAAGTGTAAATTGTGGGTTTTGGAGAACATCAGGTAGGTTTATGAGGACTTTTGGGGCAGATTCATGGTTTTTAGGGTTTTCTTCTGTTTTTTCTAGTGATCCAGTTGTTTTTCGGCGTGTTTTTGACGTGTTTTGTGGTCTCCGTTGGGTTTCGTTGGGTTTTCCGTGGTCATCATGGCGGAAAAGTGTAAATTGTGGGTTTTGGAGAACATCAGGTAGATTTAGGGTGTTTTTGGGGTGGATCTATGGTTTTGGGGGATTTTGTTCCAGTTTTGGGGTGATCGAATTCATTTTTGGGGTGTTTCTGACGTGTTTTGGGTTCTTCGTTGGGTTTCGTTGGGTTTTCCGTTGTCATCATGGTGGAAAAGTGTAAATTGTGGGTTTTGGAGAACATCAGGTAGGTTTAGGGGGACTTTTGGGGTGGATTCATGATATATGGGGTTTTCTTCTGTTTTTTTTTTTTTTTTTTTTTTTGGGGGGGGGTGATCCAATTCATTTTGGGGGTGTTTTTGACGTGTTTTGGGGTCTCCATTGGGTTTCGTTGCGTTTTCCGTGGTCATCATGGTGGAAAAGTGTAAATTTTTGGTTTTGGAGAACATCAGTTAGGTTTAGGTTGGTTTTGGGATTGGATCTCTGGTTTTGGGGGATTTTCTTTTGTTTTTGGGGGTGATCCCGTTCTTTTTTGGGGTGTTTTTGACGTGTTTTTGGGTCTCCGTTGGTATTCCTTGGGTTTTCCGTGGTCATGGTGGTGGAAAATTGTAAATTGTGTGTTTTGGAGAACTTCAGGTAGGTTTAGGGGAATTTTGGGGTGGATTCATGGTATTTGGTCTTTTCTTCTGTTTTTTTTTTGGGTGATCCTGTTCTTTTTTGGGGTGTTTATGACGTGTTTTGGGGTCTCCGTTGGGTTTTAGTTGGGTTCTTGTTGGTCATCATGGTGAAAAAGGGTAAATTGTGGCTTTTGGAGAACATCAGGTAGGTTTAGGGTGGTTTTGGGATTGGATCCGTGCTTTTTGGGGATTTTCTTCCAGTTTAGGGGTGATCCCTTTATTTTTGGGGTGTTTTTGACGTGTTTTGGTGTCTCGTTTTGGGTTTTCGTTTGGTTCATGTTGGTCATCCTGGTGAAAAAGTGTAAATTGTGGTTTTTGGAGAACATCAGGTAGGTTTAGGGGGACTTTTGGTGTGGATCTATGGCTTTTGGGGTTTTCTTTCGTTTTTAGGGTTTATCCCGTTCTTGTTTTGGGTGTTTTTGACTTCTTTTGTGGTCTCCGTTGGGTTTCGTTCGGTTTTCCATGGTCATCATGTTGGAAAATTGTAAATTGTGGGTTTTGGAGATCATCAGGTAGGTTTAGGGTGGTTTTGGGGTGGATCTATGATTTTGAAGGATTTTCTTCCAATTTTGGGGGTGATCCCTTTTTTTTTTTTTTTTTCTTTTTTTTTTTTTTTTTTTGACGTGTTTTGTGGTCTCCGTTGGGTTTCGTTGGGTTTTCCATGGTCATCAATGTGGAAAAGTGTAAATTGTGGGTTTTGGAGAACTTCAGGTTGGTTTAGGGGGATTTTTGGTGTGGATCTATGGCTTTTGGGGTTTTCTTTCGTTGTTGGGGTTGAACCAGTTCTTTTTTGGGGTGTTTTTGACGTTTTTGGGGTCTCCGTTGGGTTTTGTTGGGTTCTCGTTGGTCGTTAAGCTAAATGGGAGTGGATTGTGGGTTTTGAAGAAGATCAGGTGAGTTTAGGGTGATTTGGGAGGGAAATGCATAGTTTTGTTTTTTTTTTTTCTTCTGATCCCGTTCTTTTTTGGGGTGTTTTTGACGTGTTTTGGGGTTTCCGTTGCGTTTTGTTGAGTTCCTAATGGGTTTTATGGTGGGTGGGAGTGGATTTTGGGATTTGGAGAAGATCAGGTAGGTTTAAGGGTTTTCTTGGGGTTAAATCACGTATTTTCTTCTGATCCGGTTTGCTTTTGGGGTGTTTTTGAGGTGTTTTGGGGTTTCTGTTGCGTTTTGTTGAGTTCCTAATGGGTTTTATGGTGGTTGGGAGTGGACTTTGGGATTTGGAGAAGATCAGGTAGGTTTAGGGTGGTTTTGGGATTGGATCCATGCTTTTTGGGGATTTTCTTCCAGTTTTGGGGGTTATCCCGTTCTTTTTTGGGGTGTTTTTGACATGTTTTGATGTCTCTGTTGGGTTTTGTTGGGTTTTCTGTTGGCATCTTGGTGGAAAAGGGTAAATTGTGGGTTTTGGAGAACTTCAGGTAGGTTTAGGGGGACTTTTGGGGTGGATTCATGGTATTTGGGGTTTTCTTCTGTTTTTTGGGGTGATCCTGTTCTTTTTTGGGGTGTTTTTGACGTGTTTTGGGGTTGTCTGTTGGGTTTTGTTGGGTTCTCGTTGGTCATCATTGTGAAAAAGGGTAAATTGTGGGTTTTGGAGAACATCAGGTAGGCTTAGGGGGACTTTTGGGGTGGATCTATGGCATTTGGGTTTTTCTTCTGTTTTTGGGGGAGATCCTGTTCTTTTTTGTTTTTTTTTTTTTTTTTTTTTTGACATGTTTTTTGTCTCCATTGGGTTTCGTTGGGTTTTCCATGGTCATCATGGTGGAAAAGGGTAAATTTGTGGGTTTTGGAGAACATCAGGTAGGTTTAGGCTGGTTTTGGGATTGGATCTGTGCTTTTTGGGGATTTTCTTCCAGTTTAGGGGTGATCCCTTTCTTTTTTGGGGTGTTTTTGACGTGTTTTGGTGTCTCCTTTTGGGTTTTGTTGGGTTCATGTTGGTCATCATTGTGAAAAAGGGTAAATTGTGGGTTTTGGAGAACATCAGGTAGGCTTAGGGGGACTTTTGGGGTGGATCTATGGCATTTGGGTTTTTCTTCTGTTTTTGGGGGAGATCCTGTTCTTTTTTTTTTTTTTTTTTTTTGACATGTTTTTTGTCTCCATTGGGTTTCGTTGGGTTTTCCATGGTCATCATGATGGAAAAGGGTAAATTTGTGGGTTTTGGAGAACATCAGGTAGGTTTAGGCTGGTTTTGGGATTGGATCTGTGCTTTTTGGGGATTTTCTTCCAGTTTAGGGGTGATCCCTTTCTTTTTTGGGGTGTTTTTGACGTGTTTTGGTGTCTCGTTTTGGGTTTTCGTTTGGTTCATGTTGGTCATCATGGTGAAAATTGTAAATTTTTGGGGGGGGAATTTTCTTCCAGTTTTGGGGGTGATCCCGTTCTTTTTTGGGGTGTTTTTGACATGTTTTGGGGTCTCTGTTGGGTTTTGTTGGGTTCTTGTTTTTCATCATGTTGGAAAAGTTTAACTTGCGTGTTTTGGAGAACATCAGGTAGGTTTAATGTGGTTTTGGGGTGGATCTATGTTTTTTGGGGATTTTCTTCCAGTTTTGGGGGTGATTCCGTTCTTGTTTGGGGTGTTTTTGACTTGTTTTGGGGTCTCCGTTGGGTTTTAGTTGGATTCTCGTTGGTCGTTAAGGGAAATGGGAGTGGATTGTGGGTTTTGAAGAAGATCAGGTGAGTTTAGGGTGGTTTTGCGGGGAAATTCATAGTTTTTGGTGTTTTTTCTTCTGATTCAGTTATTTTTTGGGGTGTTTTTGACGTGTTTTGGGGTTTCTGTTGGGTTTCGTTGAGTTCCTAATGGGTTTTATGGTGGTTGGGAGTGGACATTTGGATTTGGAGAACATCAGGTACGTTTAGAGTGGTTTTGGGATTGGATCCGTGCTTTTTGGGGTTTTCTTTGGTTTTGGGGGTGATCCTATTCTTGTTTGGGGTGTTTTGGACGTGTTTTGGGTTCTCCGTTGGGTTTCGTTGCGTTTTCCGTGGTCATCATGGTGGAAAAGTGTAAATTGTGGGTTTTGGAGAACATCAGGTAGGTTTATGAGGACTTTTGGGGCAGATTCATGGTTTTTAGGGTTTTCTTCTGTTTTTTCTAGTGATCCAGTTGTTTTTCGGCGTGTTTTTGACGTGTTTTGTGGTCTCCGTTGGGTTTCGTTGGGTTTTCCGTGGTCATCATGGCGGAAAAGTGTAAATTGTGGGTTTTGGAGAACATCAGGTAGATTTAGGGTGTTTTTGGGGTGGATCTATGGTTTTGGGGGATTTTGTTCCAGTTTTGGGGTGATCGAATTCATTTTTGGGGTGTTTCTGACGTGTTTTGGGTTCTTCGTTGGGTTTCGTTGGGTTTTCCGTTGTCATCATGGTGGAAAAGTGTAAATTGTGGGTTTTGGAGAACATCAGGTAGGTTTAGGGGGACTTTTGGGGTGGATTCATGATATATGGGGTTTTCTTCTGTTTTTTTTTTTTTTTTTTTTTTTGGGGGGGGGTGATCCAATTCATTTTGGGGGTGTTTTTGACGTGTTTTGGGGTCTCCATTGGGTTTCGTTGCGTTTTCCGTGGTCATCATGGTGGAAAAGTGTAAATTTTTGGTTTTGGAGAACATCAGTTAGGTTTAGGTTGGTTTTGGGATTGGATCTCTGGTTTTGGGGGATTTTCTTTTGTTTTTGGGGGGTGATCCCGTTCTTTTTTTGGGGTGTTTTTGACGTGTTTTTGGGTCTCCGTTGGTATTCCTTGGGTTTTCCGTGGTCATGGTGGTGGAAAATTGTAAATTGTGTGTTTTGGAGAACTTCAGGTAGGTTTAGGGGAATTTTGGGGTGGATTCATGGTATTTGGTCTTTTCTTCTGTTTTTTTTTTGGGTGATCCTGTTCTTTTTTGGGGTGTTTATGACGTGTTTTGGGGTCTCCGTTGGGTTTTAGTTGGGTTCTTGTTGGTCATCATGGTGAAAAAGGGTAAATTGTGGCTTTTGGAGAACATCAGGTAGGTTTAGGGTGGTTTTGGGATTGGATCCGTGCTTTTTGGGGATTTTCTTCCAGTTTAGGGGTGATCCCTTTATTTTTGGGGTGTTTTTGACGTGTTTTGGTGTCTCGTTTTGGGTTTTCGTTTGGTTCATGTTGGTCATCCTGGTGAAAAAGTGTAAATTGTGGTTTTTGGAGAACATCAGGTAGGTTTAGGGGGACTTTTGGTGTGGATCTATGGCTTTTGGGGTTTTCTTTCGTTTTTAGGGTTTATCCCCGTTCTTGTTTTGGGTGTTTTTGACTTCTTTTGTGGTCTCCGTTGGGTTTCGTTCGGTTTTCCATGGTCATCATGTTGGAAAATTGTAAATTGTGGGTTTTGGAGATCATCAGGTAGGTTTAGGGTGGTTTTGGGGTGGATCTATGATTTTGAAGGATTTTCTTCCAATTTTGGGGGTGATCCCTTTTTTTTTTTTTTTTTCTTTTTTTTTTTTTTTTTTTTGACGTGTTTTGTGGTCTCCGTTGGGTTTCGTTGGGTTTTCCATGGTCATCAATGTGGAAAAGTGTAAATTGTGGGTTTTGGAGAACTTCAGGTTGGTTTAGGGGGATTTTTGGTGTGGATCTATGGCTTTTGGGGTTTTCTTTCGTTGTTGGGGTTGAACCAGTTCTTTTTTGGGGTGTTTTTGACGTTTTTGGGGTCTCCGTTGGGTTTTGTTGGGTTCTCGTTGGTCGTTAAGCTAAATGGGAGTGGATTGTGGGTTTTGAAGAAGATCAGGTGAGTTTAGGGTGATTTG
The DNA here is from genome assembly GCF_965140915.1 of Aythya marila. Lineage (NCBI taxonomy): Eukaryota > Metazoa > Chordata > Aves > Anseriformes > Anatidae > Aythya > Aythya marila. Next base: position 4,436 of record NW_028137120.1, on the reverse strand, counting down.
GGAGGGAAATGCATAGTTTTGTTTTTTTTTTTTCTTCTGATCCCGTTCTTTTTTGGGGTGTTTTTGACGTGTTTTGGGGTTTCCGTTGCGTTTTGTTGAGTTCCTAATGGGTTTTATGGTGGGTGGGAGTGGATTTTGGGATTTGGAGAAGATCAGGTAGGTTTAAGGGTTTTCTTGGGGTTAAATCACGTATTTTCTTCTGATCCGGTTTGCTTTTGGGGTGTTTTTGAGGTGTTTTGGGGTTTCTGTTGCGTTTTGTTGAGTTCCTAATGGGTTTTATGGTGGTTGGGAGTGGACTTTGGGATTTGGAGAAGATCAGGTAGGTTTAGGGTGGTTTTGGGATTGGATCCATGCTTTTTGGGGATTTTCTTCCAGTTTTGGGGGTTATCCCGTTCTTTTTTGGGGTGTTTTTGACATGTTTTGATGTCTCTGTTGGGTTTTGTTGGGTTTTCTGTTGGCATCTTGGTGGAAAAGGGTAAATTGTGGGTTTTGGAGAACTTCAGGTAGGTTTAGGGGGACTTTTGGGGTGGATTCATGGTATTTGGGGTTTTCTTCTGTTTTTTGGGGTGATCCTGTTCTTTTTTGGGGTGTTTTTGACGTGTTTTGGGGTTGTCTGTTGGGTTTTGTTGGGTTCTCGTTGGTCATCATTGTGAAAAAGGGTAAATTGTGGGTTTTGGAGAACATCAGGTAGGCTTAGGGGGACTTTTGGGGTGGATCTATGGCATTTGGGTTTTTCTTCTGTTTTTGGGGGAGATCCTGTTCTTTTTTGTTTTTTTTTTTTTTTTTTTTTTGACATGTTTTTTGTCTCCATTGGGTTTCGTTGGGTTTTCCATGGTCATCATGGTGGAAAAGGGTAAATTTGTGGGTTTTGGAGAACATCAGGTAGGTTTAGGCTGGTTTTGGGATTGGATCTGTGCTTTTTGGGGATTTTCTTCCAGTTTAGGGGTGATCCCTTTCTTTTTTGGGGTGTTTTTGACGTGTTTTGGTGTCTCCTTTTGGGTTTTGTTGGGTTCATGTTGGTCATCATTGTGAAAAAGGGTAAATTGTGGGTTTTGGAGAACATCAGGTAGGCTTAGGGGGACTTTTGGGGTGGATCTATGGCATTTGGGTTTTTCTTCTGTTTTTGGGGGAGATCCTGTTCTTTTTTTTTTTTTTTTTTTTGACATGTTTTTTGTCTCCATTGGGTTTCGTTGGGTTTTCCATGGTCATCATGATGGAAAAGGGTAAATTTGTGGGTTTTGGAGAACATCAGGTAGGTTTAGGCTGGTTTTGGGATTGGATCTGTGCTTTTTGGGGATTTTCTTCCAGTTTAGGGGTGATCCCTTTCTTTTTTGGGGTGTTTTTGACGTGTTTTGGTGTCTCGTTTTGGGTTTTCGTTTGGTTCATGTTGGTCATCATGGTGAAAATTGTAAATTTTTGGGGGGGGAATTTTCTTCCAGTTTTGGGGGTGATCCCGTTCTTTTTTGGGGTGTTTTTGACATGTTTTGGGGTCTCTGTTGGGTTTTGTTGGGTTCTTGTTTTTCATCATGTTGGAAAAGTTTAACTTGCGTGTTTTGGAGAACATCAGGTAGGTTTAATGTGGTTTTGGGGTGGATCTATGTTTTTTGGGGATTTTCTTCCAGTTTTGGGGGTGATTCCGTTCTTGTTTGGGGTGTTTTTGACTTGTTTTGGGGTCTCCGTTGGGTTTTAGTTGGATTCTCGTTGGTCGTTAAGGGAAATGGGAGTGGATTGTGGGTTTTGAAGAAGATCAGGTGAGTTTAGGGTGGTTTTGCGGGGAAATTCATAGTTTTTGGTGTTTTTTCTTCTGATTCAGTTATTTTTTGGGGTGTTTTTGACGTGTTTTGGGGTTTCTGTTGGGTTTCGTTGAGTTCCTAATGGGTTTTATGGTGGTTGGGAGTGGACATTTGGATTTGGAGAACATCAGGTACGTTTAGAGTGGTTTTGGGATTGGATCCGTGCTTTTTGGGGTTTTCTTTGGTTTTGGGGGTGATCCTATTCTTGTTTGGGGTGTTTTGGACGTGTTTTGGGTTCTCCGTTGGGTTTCGTTGCGTTTTCCCGTGGTCATCATGGTGGAAAAGTGTAAATTGTGGGTTTGGAGAACATCAGGTAGGTTTATGAGGACTTTTGGGGCAGATTCATGGTTTTAGGGTTTTCTTCTGTTTTTTCTAGTGATCCAGTTGTTTTTCGGCGTGTTTTTGACGTGTTTTGTGGTCTCCGTTGGGTTTCGTTGGGTTTTCCGTGGTCATCATGGCGGAAAAGTGTAAATTGTGGGTTTTGGAGAACATCAGGTAGATTTAGGGTGTTTTTGGGGTGGATCTATGGTTTTGGGGGATTTTGTTCCAGTTTTGGGGTGATCGAATTCATTTTTGGGGTGTTTCTGACGTGTTTTGGGTTCTTCGTTGGGTTTCGTTGGGTTTTCCGTTGTCATCATGGTGGAAAAGTGTAAATTGTGGGTTTTGGAGAACATCAGGTAGGTTTAGGGGGACTTTTGGGTGGATTCATGATATATGGGGTTTTCTTCTGTTTTTTTTTTTTTTTTTTTTTTTGGGGGGGGGTGATCCAATTCATTTTGGGGGTGTTTTTGACGTGTTTTGGGGTCTCCATTGGGTTTCGTTGCGTTTTCCGTGGTCATCATGGTGGAAAAGTGTAAATTTTTGGTTTTGGAGAACATCAGTTAGGTTTAGGTTGGTTTTGGGATTGGATCTCTGGTTTTGGGGGATTTTCTTTTGTTTTTGGGGGTGATCCCGTTCTTTTTTGGGGTGTTTTTGACGTGTTTTTGGGTCTCCGTTGGTATTCCTTGGGTTTTCCGTGGTCATGGTGGTGGAAAATTGTAAATTGTGTGTTTTGGAGAACTTCAGGTAGGTTTAGGGGAATTTTGGGGTGGATTCATGGTATTTGGTCTTTTCTTCTGTTTTTTTTTTGGGTGATCCTGTTCTTTTTTGGGGTGTTTATGACGTGTTTTGGGGTCTCCGTTGGGTTTTAGTTGGGTTCTTGTTGGTCATCATGGTGAAAAAGTGTAAATTGTGGCTTTTGGAGAACATCAGGTAGGTTTAGGGTGGTTTTGGGATTGGATCCGTGCTTTTTGGGGATTTTCTTCCAGTTTAGGGGGTGATCCCTTTATTTTTGGGGTGTTTTTGACGTGTTTTGGTGTCTCGTTTTGGGTTTTCGTTTGGTTCATGTTGGTCATCCTGGTGAAAAAGTGTAAATTGTGGTTTTTGGAGAACATCAGGTAGGTTTAGGGGGACTTTTGGTGTGGATCTATGGCTTTTGGGGTTTTCTTTCGTTTTTAGGGTTTATCCCGTTCTTGTTTTGGGTGTTTTTGACTTCTTTTGTGGTCTCCGTTGGGTTTCGTTGGGTTTTCCATGGTCATCAATGTGGAAAAGTGTAAATTGTGGGTTTTGGAGAACTTCAGGTTGGTTTAGGGGGATTTTTGGTGTGGATCTATGGCTTTTGGGGTTTTCTTTCGTTGTTGGGGTTGAACCAGTTCTTTTTTGGGGTGTTTTTGACGTTTTTGGGGTCTCCGTTGGGTTTTGTTGGGTTCTCGTTGGTCGTTAAGCTAAATGGGAGTGGATTGTGGGTTTTGAAGAAGATCAGGTGAGTTTAGGGTGATTTGGGAGGGAAATGCATAGTTTTGTTTTTTTTTTTTCTTCTGATCCCGTTCTTTTTTGGGGTGTTTTTGACGTGTTTTGGGGTTTCCGTTGCGTTTTGTTGAGTTCCTAATGGGTTTTATGGTGGGTGGGAGTGGATTTTGGGATTTGGAGAAGATCAGGTAGGTTTAAGGGTTTTCTTGGGGTTAAATCACGTATTTTCTTCTGATCCGGTTTGCTTTTGGGGTGTTTTTGAGGTGTTTTGGGGTTTCTGTTGCGTTTTGTTGAGTTCCTAATGGGTTTTATGGTGGTTGGGAGTGGACTTTGGGATTTGGAGAAGATCAGGTAGGTTTAGGGTGGTTTTGGGATTGGATCCATGCTTTTTGGGGATTTTCTTCCAGTTTTGGGGGTTATCCCGTTCTTTTTTGGGGTGTTTTTGACATGTTTTGATGTCTCTGTTGGGTTTTGTTGGGTTTTCTGTTGGCATCTTGGTGGAAAAGGGTAAATTGTGGGTTTTGGAGAACTTCAGGTAGGTTTAGGGGGACTTTTGGGGTGGATTCATGGTATTTGGGGTTTTCTTCTGTTTTTTGGGGTGATCCTGTTCTTTTTTGGGGTGTTTTTGACGTGTTTTGGGGTTGTCTGTTGGGTTTTGTTGGGTTCTCGTTGGTCATCATTGTGAAAAAGGGTAAATTGTGGGTTTTGGAGAACATCAGGTAGGCTTAGGGGGACTTTTGGGGTGGATCTATGGCATTTGGGTTTTTCTTCTGTTTTTGGGGGAGATCCTGTTCTGTTTTTTTTTTTTTTTTTTTTTTTTTTTTGACATGTTTTTTGTCTCCATTGGGTTTCGTT